>NC_065921.1:21808062-22113419 GCF_024586455.1 Bactrocera neohumeralis
CTCAACAATAATAGTCAAAAGTTACAAAAAAAAAATAAGTATAAAAAAATACTTTTTAATTAAATCACGTTTTTATTTATTTTTTCATTTAAGTAAAATATTAAATGAAAATAATACTTTTTTAGAAATACACACAGAAAGCACAAATTCTTGAAGTTGGAGAGGAGAAGAAAAAATACTTTTAACACGTTGGCTGCAAGGGGGTAGTTTTTTGTTGTGATCACCGGTGATGCCAGTGTATCGTGTTAAACCATACTATATTAGCTTTTTCTTTCCTTTTAATAAAAAAAAAATAATTAATAAAATTTATAATATTTAGTAAAAGAAGTTAATCCACAGAATTGTTAAAACTTAATCTTTGAAAATCACACAAACATATAGAAATACATAGGTGTAATTTCTACATGGGTTGTAAGTGTTTTGATTAAAAACAGAAAACAAAACAGAAAAAATTTTAAAATTTAAATTTTTAATTGAAGACTTGCTTCCGTTATTAATACCGTTTTAATTTCAAGCGTTTGGAGCAGAAATTAAAAATTTCAATTTCCAATCTCAAAAACAGTAAATAACTGAAAATTTAAATTTTTTTAACAACAGAAACTGAAAAATTTTAAAAATTAAAAATTTGAATTGGAAAATTGTTTCAGTTTTTAATACCTAAAACGATTCCAAGGGTTTGGAGATGAAACTAAAAATTAAAATTTTTAATTTTTAATCTCAAGACCAGAAAATTACTGATAATTTTATTTTTTTTTTAATTTTAGAAACAGAAAAAATTATCATTAAAATTTTTAGTTGAAAAATTGAAAACATTTTTATTTAATTTTTAATCCTAAACTCAGCACTAGATACTGACAAAATATAAATGGTTTGAGTGCGTAAGTTTGCCGAACAGTGCTCTAGAGATTGAGGCAACCTGCGACCTGTAGCTCAAACCTCTGGGCATGCAAATGTAAAACATGTTAATTGTAAAGCAATTTTTTCTTAAATTTTTTGCTTGGGATTAAACAAATTTTTCTTGTATTTGAGATTAAAAAAAAAATAAAAATTTTATTTTATAAAAAAAAAAAATTCCAAAAATCGAGGAATACAAAACTTTGTTTTTAAATCATTTGCTTGTGATTCAGCCTTTTTTTGTATGTTTTTATCTAATATTTGAGATTAAAGATTAAAAATAAATAAATTTTAAATTTTTAATTCTTTTTTTGGAATTACAACTTTTTATTCAATCGCGTAATGGAGATTAAATTTTTTTTATTTTTCAGTCCTGTTTATGGTATTGCAAATTCAAAATCTATTTTACTTAAGATTTTCCGGATTACCATAAAAAACCTTTCAAATATTTATTAATTAAATTAAATTTTTCATTTTTTTAAATTACTAAATGTTTCTTTTTTAATGCATTATTTGCAACCCTGATTTCAACACAAATAATTCGTTTTGCACATGCTTTAATTTACAATTTTTCCATAAACATCAGAATTTTTTTCTCGAAAGAATTAAAAAAAACATTATTATTTGAACCCATACAGTATTTTTAACAACAAAACCCTTGATTTCCACATTATAAATAATAATATTTAAAAACAATAACTTAAATAATAAATCCTTTAATTTATAGAATTTCCGTAAAAACCATAACTTTTTTCGTAAAGAAATAAAAAAAATATTTTTTGAACTCACACTATACCCTTGAATTACCACATTATAAATAATAATATTAAAAAATAATAAATTTTTGATTCTCACACATTTTTGTTCCTTCTTTTCATTAACTCACATTAATAAGATTAAACAAGTTTACCAAAAAAATACAAATTTCATGGATTAATAATAAAAAAACAATAAATTCTTCAGAGACGCACAAAAAAAAATAAATAAAACAAAATTATTTATTTCAACAAAAATTAAACTTTTTGTTCTTTGCTTTATTTTAGCAATTATTTATGTTGTATCAGGAACAAAAATTAACTTTTAGCACAGAATATTAAAAAATATATATCCAGAAGTTTGAACATATTCGCACACAAAATATTTTTAAAATACATTTTTTAAACCAGCACAAAAATTAAAAAAAAAAAACTATAAACTACGCTCAGAAATTAAAAAATCAAACCGTTACTTTGAACTGAAAATTAAATTACTATAAAATTACCCTCAGAAATGCGGTCCGCCGTGAATGTCATTTCGGTATTTTGGTGGAAAACCTTTTTTTCGCGCTGCTCGTACGAGATTTGCACTTGTGTTGTATTGTCTTCTTGTGGCGGAGACTGCAGTTCCACCGACGCCATGCGACTAAATATCACTACGGTATCACCCGAGCTAAGCACTTAAGAAGAGATTTCACTTGAGAATGTGTGATTTTTCGCCGATAATTGAAGATATGCAGTCGGCGGAATGAGTGAGTTGTTAACTTTTGTTGAAATCAAAACGAGTCAAAGTGATAATGATGTTGCCACCGACGACGCCGCAATGCGAACTGAGTGCTTTGCGCGAACGTTACCGCTTTTCTATCGTTACGTTTTTTAATTTTCGCTGCGAAAATTGTCAACGCTTCTGCTAATCGTACTAACTATTGTCTCTATTTATTTTGACGAGTTATTTTGATTTACGCCACGAGTAGCAATTAATTAGTACCAGCGAACAGGTAACAATACACGCTAGTGCCGCGCGAAAAATAGCAAAAATTAAAACACAACAACAATAAGAGGAATATTAATTCAAGTTGTTTTGTAAATTAATCGTTATAATTGTCGATTTAATGACAAAAATAAATAAAACACCGCCGCGTAATATTTAATTAAATATTAAATAATGTGGAATATTTCACGCTAATCGCTTGTGGTGGGGATGCCGTCGACGATTTTGCAAAAATGTATTTTTATTCCTCGAACTTTTCTCGTTGTGCTTTGCAGTTTGTTGGCGACAAGTGCGCTTGCTTGACAGTCGAGTTTTGAACTGAAGCGTACGGCCAGCGCGCGATCGCTTTTTTTCGGCGGGGGTGGCACAACTTTACTGTTAAATTTCACTGTCTTTTTCGCTGTTTGGGTGCTGGGTGCTAGGGTGGCGCTCATGTGGCTCTTGGGCTGTGGCTATGACTGTGTGCGACGCACCTGAGTGAGCGCTTAGTAAGCTTGCTGACGTAGCCAAGCAGTGCTGAAGCAACAACAGCAATGATAGTGGTGGAGTGGCGTGTGAATATCAGTGAGAATTATCTTCGGCAGATATGACAAAACATGGGCATGCACAGGTTACGTATACGCGCCACGTAATGATAATAATGTTGGGATAGTCGCCGAAGGGCGCGTGACGTGGTGGGTGAGAGAGTGCGGTAATGTAATTCTTGAGTGCCACTACATTTGCGTACAGTGTTGTCTTATCAGTCTTCAATGTAACTCGATGCTGAGTGGTTGACATGCATTTACTAAAGAGCGTCAATATTTAGCAATTTCAGAAGGTGTTGCCTATATTGCAGTTATCTTCAAGTATTTACAAATATATGAGCAAAACTCAGAACAAATATTTTTATCCAAATAAAATTAACTTAATAGGCTTCTAAACTTACTAACATAGTAAAGAATTTACAATAATGAAAAAAAATGAGCGCGCTCTTGCGGACACGAGTTGAGATAGCATCTGCTAGACAATTAATTAAATATAACGTAAAAAAATATTTTTATTTAATTTTTGATAAGAAATTAATCCCTTGCTACCGCAATTTACGGAAATCGTGTTTACTTTTCAATAATTTTTCATTTTATTTTTTGCTCGCGCTCTCACCGTGATGGCGCTGTCAACACTCGCCATGTGTTAACAGCTGTCAAAATTAATGATACGGATAGGTAAGCGCCAGATACTGCTGGCGCTTATATAGTGTTTGATGACTTCCGAAAGTGTTGAGAAAGCATTATGAATTTTATGAATGGAAAAGTGAATTCAGATTATATAATTTATAGTATTGACTAAAATGTATTCGTTTAGTAGTAGTAATAAAATATTAAAAAAGTAATAAAAAAACATTAACTTCGGTTGCCTCGGAGCTATAATACCACACAAAAAATTCCTTAAAAGAACTTGATTTTGATTGGCCAGTTTGTGTGGCAGCTATATGCTAGAGTGACTCGATATCAGCAATTTCTTCGGAGATCGCACCGTTGCTTTAGACAATACCCTATGTCTCCTTTCAAGCCTTTATATGATGAAATGAAAAAAAATGTCCATAGAAGCACTTGATTTAGCTACATGTTATAGGTGTTCGGCCGTTCCAACAAATAAGCAGCTTCTTGGAAAGAAAAGGATGTGCAAAATTTCAAATCGATATCTCAAATACTTAGAGACTAGAAGACAAGAGATAGACAGACGGATATGGCTAAATCGACGCAGTTCGTCACGCTGATAATTTATATATAGTATATGTATATATATATGTTATACTTCATAGGATCTCCCACATTTCATTTCAGGTATACTGGGTTCCAGGCCACAAGGGTATTCCGGTAAACGATATAGCTGATGAGATTGCCAAAAGTGCTATCCGTCTGGCTACTGAACCAGGACAAGTCGCTGGAAACAAAACATAGTGGAATTGTCGAAAGGGTTGGCAGATGGATCAGGGCAATGAGTAATGTTTTAAGAACATGCCTAAATCATGCGCCAGGGTTCCGAAACGAAAAAAGATGCCTGGACTTTTTACGGATGGGCAACACGATCTCTGTTCGGAAAAGACTGCATATCTAGAAGTTCAAGACGGTTGTTGAATCAAGCATTATGTCGTTGTCATATATATTGAACTGGCAAAAGTACCAAGAGCTCTAAGGATGGCCTGACAGCCAGCTAGTATAATCAAGACTAATCTTAGTAATGTTTAACTACAAATTGATCTAAATAATAATGAAATTTATATTTGAAATAATACACAAGTAAGTAAAAAATAATTATTCTTCCTCTTTTCGTTTATGATGTCATAAGCCAATGTATTTTGCTGTCAAACGCACATCAAAAGAAGTAAAGACACGAAACTGTCATAATCTCACGTCTATGATTCTCGAAAGATACTTAAAGTATACAAAAACCAACATCGAAGCAACAATACCATTTATTTGAAAAAAAAATCAAAATTTATAACGCGAATATTTCAAATGCTAAATATTTCCCTGTCAAATAGAATATTCTGACTCGAATGACGAGAGCGTTTAATGCACAAGTCAATATTTTATTGAAATGCAAATATCAAATGTTGGACGTCATCATAAGACGGAACAAAAAACTATAAGAAACAGTGATATGTTTAGAAAACAATGAAACAACAACAACATTGCTCCAAAAATTTTGCAAAAATTTTGTATGCTGACGACAGTTTGACGACGCCGACAATTTATAATTTAATTTGAGTCACGTTTTGTTATTAAGCGCAAAGCGCATGCGATTATTATGACCCACCCCTCCTTCACTGTAAACAGTATTCATGTTGAATTATTTCGCTCAACAATTTCAACCTGTTATTACTTTTTTTGGCGGGGGCGTGTAATCGCATTGTTATCGAAAATCGCAATTTAAAAAGGTACTTTTTGACAAATTAGCTTTATGTGCTTTAAATTACCGACCCCAAAATTGCATTTGTAATTGTCTTAAATTAATTATATTGATATTGACATTTATGTCGGTTTATTGACCGTTTAATCCAGACATGTTAAACAACTGTTGTATTTATGGAGCTGTAATGAATTTAGAATGCGTTTTTTTAGATAAATTTTTCGAAGAAATATAAACAAATCATTTGCAAATTTTTACATCAGTTGCACTTTTTTGAAAAGGGGTCAATGGTGACTGTTCTCCTTTATTTTAAATAAAGATGTGGTTCAAGTGAATGTTATGATATATGCTCTTTAGAAATGATTAGGAGCTTGAGTCTAGTAGAGGTTTTTTCCCAACGAATCGCCTTCTTTAAATACCCATGAGAATTTCATTATGTATGATTATGATTCAGGTTGTTTGACTAATTGTATACTGTAGGTCTAGCCACGTTACAATTTTTCTGAATAACATTTCTTATTTAGCAGTTATTTTACCGAGAAATACTATTTCAATCTATACAAACAGGTCCAAAAAGTACGCCGAAGTAAGGATAGAGGTATATGTACACCGAAGATCTTGGGTGTCTCTCTCTTCATCTGGCTTGCAAACTCTGCCAGCATCTTTCAAGTACTATATATAGAGAAGGCCTCTGTAGTTCTACGGAATAACTGCGAGAGGATACAGAAAGCTACCGTATGCACAGATAGCCAGATTGCTAAGCTTGTCGTCCCCAAAAATAAATTCCAACGTGGTTAACAAAGGTAGGAGGGCTTTATGCTTATTAGAAGGTCAACTCCGCTTGTCCATAATTTGGGTTCCCGGTCATAGGAACATTATCGGTAACGAAAAAGCCGACAAGGCAAGAGACATATTCGAGGCAAAGGCAATACCGTGCCCGCAACAAACGATCAAGAGGAAGCTAAATACGCGATATGAACAAATAGTTCAGAACAGAAGGAAATCTGTAACCAATGCAAAATAGATATGACCAAAATATGACAAGACAAGAGCTAAGGTCTTATTAATTAGGTCCGGGAAAAGTGTATATAGACTTATAGATACCATAATGGTGCATTGACTATTTAAAGAAAATGTTCAAAACTACCTCTGAGAGTGCCCAGCTCTATCCCAATCCCGACGTAGACTGTGCAGACTAGGATATACTCCTCTTTGCTTTTTGCTGAGCTGATTCAAGCACTCTCTTAATGCGTACATATGTATGAAGCGCTGCGGTAGTTCTCTTTTTATAGAGAAAATAATGTTTTTAGGAACATAACATAGGTCATCGTTCTTAAAAAAGCACTCCTGCATAAAGTTGCACATTGTTTTTTTTTTGTAAATTTTGCTTTTGGGTTTCTCGGAAGAAGATTTTTCTTCGGATGAATGTGTATGAAGAGTTAAAAATTTATGCTTAATTTAAGAGGTTACATGAGTTTACGGATTTCGAAAAATTGTACAACACCTTAAATATTGTCCTAAATTTTCATGTTGATCCGAGTAATAGCTTCGGAGATACAGCCTTGAGAACTTGTGCGCTCGAGGCTAGCTAGGCTAAGTACGCCATCTTTAAAGGCGTTTTTCTCGAAACTGTGTTTTTGAAGTCGGTTGGATAGATTTCTCGAGAACTTCTCAACCGATCTTCATGAAACAGGTCTTTGAGATACAATACCCATAGACATGGACGAAGGATTTTTTTTCGATTAGAACAATTTGAAAAAAATGTCGCAAAATTTTCATTGAAATTTTAGTTTTTTTTGTAAAAATCTCTGCCCAAAATCCAATATTAACTTTTTTCCTTCGTCCAATTTCTAAGTTAAGGTTTTAACTAAAACTAGTATTTTTTCACTTTGGATAATCCTGTAAGGAGTTATCCTGCCAACGCGGGAGGTCACCGGAAATGGCGTCGGAATGGCCGAGCTTAAAATATTTTTTTCCCAAAAATTTCAGAATTTTTTTGTTAATAGTGTATGTTTGTGACACTGAAAAATACTTATAAAATATTAAATTTTTTATTTGAGAGTTGTATTGACTTTAAACATAGAGATGAAAAAAAAGTTAAAAGTTACAATTCAGTAAAAAATTGTTGATGAAAGGCTGTTTTTTACCCGAGGAAACCTATACAACCCCTTAATTTAAAACATATAAGTGCTTTTCTGATATGGATCTTAAACTTAAAAATTTTTAAATATGACCGATGAGTCTTTCAAAAGTGGTTTTCAATAAAATTTACCAGAGGCACTCATGTAGGACTTACAACATTTTTTTGTTGACCGGTAGTTGTTTTGAAACAAAGTCATTTCATATATTTTTTTATTGCGGAAATCATTGGAATAATAAGATACCTTCTTAGTGCGTCAAAGTATTTCAGGTACTTATCAAAGTACCTTTCACATAAAGTTAAACTTTAAAACTCTTAGTTTAAATTTATCACTATCTATAAGAAATTCGAAAATGTTTTCTAAAAATTTCGAAGTACTAACTTATATAAAGATCTAAAAATACATCATTCTTAGCAATTCAATAATTTTTGGTAGCCAACAACAAACATACAAATATTTCGGTTTCGTTTTTTTCTTCGAAATTCTTCCAAATCACAATTACTTATGTAATCAATAAAAATTGCTTGTCACAGACGATTATATGAGTTGCTATTGAACCCGCAAAGGCCGAGTATCAGTGAAATACTCGTGTACACATGAGCATTATCGAACGCTTAGGTGATAATACCTAATGGGGTACTAAGTAATTAAGGCATTAGCAGCGAGTTGAGAAATTACTTGGCGATAAAAATAGAAAAACAGCGAAAATGTATTTTTTTTATTTATGACAATTTTTAATTTTTTTAAACAGCAATGAATGATAACGATAAATGCCAGACAGTGAGGAAGTGAAGTGAAAATAAATCTAACATATAGTATATAGAAGAGTCGGAATATGTGTGAAAGAGGAAAATACGGTAAAAACAACAAAAATAATACACACGAATTATTTTCTTTAAATATAAAGGGTGTAATAAACACTGAAAACGCAGCGTTGAGCGAATCTGTTGCAATATTTTTGTTCGCAATATTTGCAAAACACAAAAAATCGCTCATTTGCGCCAATTCAAACGTGACTGCGAGCAAAATAACTCACATGAAGGCGCTGAGGGGGGGCTTCAAAGGCGGCGGGGACGCTTAATGGCTTGTTGTTGAAATATGCCACTGCTGCCACGAACTGGCAATTAGAATGCGGCAGCCAATAGTAGTTAGTTAATTTACAATATATTGCAACAATAACAATGCAACTCTATGTGTGTCTGTGTGTATGTGGTGTATAGATTAAATCAAATTATTTATCACCTCAGCGGTGAGCATTGTGTTGCGCCAGCATGTGGTGGCTGGCAGTTGCCACAAAACGCCGCAATTGCGGTAGCTATCAATGGTCGTTACAACAACAACAATAACAGGCGATAATAGCGATAATGCAAATTTTACAACAAACAACTGGCATTTGCTGTGTCGGTTGAAGTTCAAGTCGTCACCTTGTTGTACGTCGACTTGGCGGCCACGCGGTTGATTGCTTATTTGTTGTGTGTGGCACGGGATGGCGGTGCGGCGCTAAGCTGTGTGTGCGGTGTCAGTTACGCTACCGGCTCACAGCTTGCACGACTGCACTGGCGGTTACAATGAACTTGATTTTGCATTATTATTTAACTAATTTGTTGTTTTTTTTCCTTACACACTTCGATAATTCGTTTTTGTTGTGCGTGTAAAAAAGCTCTTAATTACAACGCTTGCCGTTTCAACTGCTAACTAATAAAGTTATTAATTTTTAATAAAAAATAAATAAAAATATATTTTTGCAAATATTTCAGGGGCAATTTATTGTCATTGTTTGCGAAGATGTTTTGAAGGTGCTTGTTTTTCTTTTTTAAGCGCATTTCCCAAAATGTTTGTATATTAAAAACAGTAAAAAAATCCTCAGTTGCTGAAATATCGAAATCGAAAATACCTGAAATTTTACAGACGTCATTTCCGTTCCAATAAGCCGCTCATTTATTGGAAATGCCGATATTAAATTCCAATAGCATATGGCCAAACAAACTGAACGATCCCATTCGGGGGGCTTATATGTAAAACTTTTGCATTTGACAAGATATCTTTAAGAAATTTGGCAGGGAATATTGCCTAAGGTAATGGTGAAATCTCCGAAGAAATTGTTTTGATCATGTCTCTAAACCATATAGCTGTCATACGAACTGATCGATCAATATTCAGTTCTTGTATGGATAACTTTTTTTTATTTGACGATATATCTTAACGAAAGTTGGCATGGTATTTACTCAAGTCAGCGGTGCAATTGTCGAAGAAATTGTTAAGATCCGATCACTATAGCATATAGCTGCCATACAAACTGACCGATGAAAATCAAGTTCAGGGTATACATATATTGTTAACACTTCCCAAAACAAAGAATTAGAGACACAGTTCGTCATTTCCAAAACAATCAAGCCTTCGAAACCGATTAAGCTAAGCCGAAAAGACCCGTATATTATCCGAAGCTTTGAAAAAGCACATCTTTGAAACCATGTACCCATATTATATTATATAATCAAAGTTATTATACACAATTTTATATTTTTTTCTAGATAGTTAATTTTGAAATGGAACCAAAAACGATTTTTTCGAGAATTGGAAAGATTCTCTTCGAACAATTCTAGGGTTGTATTATTCCAAGACCCAGTTTGAAATATTGACATGAATGCTCTAAGCTCTCTCTAATAATATGTAATTATCTGTGAAGATGTAGAAAATTTTACTGGTCTTAAAACCAGTATCAACGCCAATAACAATGTCTACCTTGAAATATAATATTAGGTAGTCGAAAAAGTATTTTCGTATTTTGTCAATATATGGTCGTTGCGGGCGGATACCTCCACCAATGAATTTGTGAAGTTTACGGAGACAATGCTGTATCAGTTCGTGTAGCAAAACAATGGTTCGCTCGCTTCCGTTCTGGAAATTTCGAAATTTCGATTTACATTGATGGAATAATATCTCTGCGGAAAAATAGCAAAAAGTGGTCGATCAAAATGGTACATATTTGTTTATTTATATATTTATGTATATAAATAAAAAAACAATAAGTTAAACTTTGATTAGAAATACGAAAAGACTTTTTCGACTACCATATTAGACTATTCTGACTAACAAGATCGATTATCAATTGAATAGTAAGAACGATAAGATAATTCGTCCATTGATGCATTTTAATGACACCCCATAATAAAGCCTTTCGCAATAAAATGGACAGTACAGATATAGGTTCTATAATAGCTTTTAATCAAGATGAGAAAAGGTGTATAGTTTGTTATGAAAAGAAAGCCACTAAAATGTTGGGTTTTCGAGAAAAGTTAAAACTTGCAGGACTATCCGATTGTCGGATATAATAAACAGGCATATCTAGTGTGACAGTCCAACAAACTGCGTTTTTTTAGAATTAAAAAAATACTTTACCATCTGTATTTTTTTAAAGGTACATATGTATGTACATTGATACATATTTTAAGACTCTATAAAAATATTTTTTGAGTTATGCACGATCTCCGAGGGAGCTAAAAAGTTAACATTACTACGCGCTAACTTAGAATGGCGTCAAAATTTGAAAACTATACCACTAAAAATTTAGCGCCATTGAGGTAAACAATGCCTCAACTAATTGAGCATCCTACTAAATTTTAAAACAAATAGACACAATTTGCGTTCACTGAAAAAAAACTTTGACAGACGTGTGGTAAATCAATAAACTGGAGATTTCTTCTCTTGAAATGATGGAATGACATGCAAAATCAGTTAAATAAATGTAAATGCGAACAGATACGAGTTTGTTTATATTGTCGGGCGATTGGTAGCTGGCAAGAGGGAAATCCACTTGACTAATGTGTGAAACAGTAAGCCATAAATTAGCATTAATTAGTTCTCTAGCCGCATGCGCGCGCTTTGTAATTATACCAAATTTAATTCGCTTTCAATTCGGTGTTCGCTTTTTGCTCCAGCAACGGTTAGCGATATTTTCATAGCATATTTGCGAATTGTTTTTATTTTATTTTTGTATTCAACATTTACTTTTTACATCTAATTGTGTGATAATGTTTGCTTAAATATGCAGTGATCGCTGGCACGTTTCAATATGTTTTGCGGTTGCTGGCTGCGAGTTTGCGCTGAGCGAGCAACGTGGAAAAATATGTTGAAGTCTTTATTTTTTTTTTATTTGTTTACATATTTTGTTAAGAGTTCTAAATGCAACCCATATTTGTTTGCTGTTGATTTTTTCCACTTTTTTATATGAACTTACACTACTTCATAGCAACTACTCTTCACACTTGCAACACTTTAATCTGTGACATTCCTTTCCGAGATCAGAAGTGAGAGAGGTGAAAAATATGAAAACAAACAATTTCGCGCCGACAGCCGACCATAAATAAATATTTGCTATTTTAATTAGTTTTCACTGCCACGCTGTTGTTGTTGCTGTTGTTTTTTATAGCCCATAAACAAGCGGTGCCTACGTAAGTGTGAATATAATTACCGATGTGCAATTGGTTTTGTTGGAGAAAAGTAATTTTCGAACGCTGAACATTTCTTTGTTCTTGACTTAATTTCTGAGCTTTTGAGAGCTTACAATGCAGCTGAGTGGGGAGTATGAAAGGAGTGAACAGTATTGTTTGAGGGATTTAGTACTTTTTTAATTACGATTTGAATGCTTTTTTTGCTGCTTTATAATGTCCGTTGCATGAAGGTAGTGCTATCTATTGGCTTACGTATTTACAGGGTCCACCTGGTGTGATCGCGTTAAAAAAGGTTAGCTTTCAGATTTTTTTAGAAAACTACTGCGTGAAATGTTTTAAAAATTTGAGGACATATTTAAACAAATTGGCAAATACACACAATAAATTTCAGAAATAAAAAAATTTAGATTTATATTTAACAAAATGGGTGATTTTGAAAAAAAAGTAAAATTTTGTTCAAAAATGATACGATTTTTGGCCCACTAAAAATAAAATTTTTTAACAAATGAAAAAGTCTAGTGTCATTGTACAGAAAATCATGTACAAAATGAGCAGAAAAATTTTAAGCGATCGGATAACTTGTCTTCGTTTTACAACTGAAGCCAATTTGAAAAAATGGAGTTTGAGAAGAGAAGTTATTATAATGATAATGATGAACTAATGAGGCTGGTAGAACTGATCGGTTACACTTTATGAAAAATATATACAGTAAAATATGCATAATAAAAAAATCGGTCAAATAATTGAAATATTCATATATGTCAATGATTAGTCAAGATTTCCTAAATTTTCAAACAAATAACAACACTTAATACGACTCACTCACTTTCATAAGATAATAGAGAAAACTTCTAAGGATATACTTAGTATATTTTAAGACAACAAAACACCCGAAATTGTTATTAAATTCCCCGGGTAAATAATTTTTCTAAAAAGTTGTTAGGACTGTCTTAATTATATGCCAAATATGGGCGTGATCTGTCAAGCAATTTGTCTACAGCAGCTACTTAAGTCGGTACACTTCAGTAGTGCATTGTGATTTTTGCAATGTATAAAAATATCGATCAAGAATTTGTCTCAAATTTTGTATTTCTAACCAAATTTCGTGTGCGGAATTCTTGCAAATATTGGAAAAGGCTTACGGTTATTAAGTTTTATCAAACGAGTAGTACAAAGCATTTAAAGTCGATCAAAAGATCGTTGAAGACATGCCTCGTTCTGGACGACCTTCGAGCTCTTCAACTGATGAAAAAATTAAAAAAGGGAAGTGTTAGAGAGATGTCAAGAGAGCTCGCCATCTCTTGCGAGTCCGTTCGAATGATTTAGGTGGTTATTTTTCGTATGAAAAGCGTTCTTGCTCGACTTGTCTCCAAAAATCTGATTTCTTTTTTCAAAAAGGGTAGCGTAAACAGCTCTCTTTGGAAATGCTTGTTGGTGCGAATTCAAGGAAAGCATTATAACTGCTTTTGAGATATGGGTTTATGAGTTTGACATGCAAACAAGTCAACAATCGTTGGAATGAAGGGAAAAAATGAGCCGAAACCAAAAAATCAGGCCAAAGCCGCTTAAAAATCAAAATGATGCTCATTGTTTTTTTCGATGTTAGTGGTTTGATGCTTCATGAATTTGTTCCAGAGAAACAGACGGTCAAGTGTATTACATTTAGTGTGAATTACTTTGAAGGCGGCAAAATTAATATTGAAGAATACTTAAAATTTTGCGTTTTATGAACAGTTTCTGGGTACTTTTTTGTCACAATTTACTTATGTACAAGTAGATATGTATTCAAGGCTTATCTATCAAATTAGCATCAGATATCATTTATAAGACTACATATTCATATGAATCTAGATTTAAAGATATTATTAAGCTACCTTCATAATTTTTCAGAGAAAATGGTTAGTTAGAATACAAATATAAATTACTAGTCAATAATGTATTTCCTTCAACTGTATGTTTACTGTTTTTTGATTGGGTGGTCGCAACATAGGTGCTTTATACTGATAAATCAGCAACGA
This sequence comes from Bactrocera neohumeralis, assembly GCF_024586455.1. Lineage (NCBI taxonomy): Eukaryota > Metazoa > Arthropoda > Insecta > Diptera > Tephritidae > Bactrocera > Bactrocera neohumeralis. The sequence continues at coordinate 21,822,205 of NC_065921.1, forward strand.
ATGATCTGAGAGCACTGAACTTTTTAGACAACAATTAAAACTCGTAAAAAATGGGAAGAAATGTGTACCCACTAAACTGGTTGTAGCCAGAAACTCTTAACTCAATGAAAAATTGGTCGTTAAGCCCAAAAATTTTGACAATTTTTAGCTGTCATAATATTTACAAGAAATTCATAACTAATCGGTAGCAATTAATTTTCCTTAATCGATAAACAATTATTTGTTCTGTTTCAAAACCAGTTTTAGTTTTATTTACTAAACTTCTAAACATGTTGTCAATCAATATATTAAGAGGCAAGTAGTAAGAGAAACACAAATAATTCTTAAATATGAATGAAACTACTGTAAGAAAAACGAAGTGGCAAAAATAAATAATTTCAAATCTAAGTCGTTAGAAATTTCATCCAACTCAAAGCGAATTTAGAGAAATACGGCAAAATGATGGGAGATCTTAAATATGTAATCATTTAAGCCTAAAATATCATAATAATAATATGTTTCCTAATGTTGAAAAATTATGTGTTTATTTGAACATAAGAGGCATATACCATAAGTAAGATACATACGTATATACATATGTAAATAATATTAAAATTAATTAATATTGACTTATGATTTTTTTCGGATTAACATGATTTCTCTGAAGTCAAAATTTTTTTAATTATGTGTATATTGTTATTGTTATTATTATACCCTACACACCAATTGTTAAAGAAATTCAAATGATTTTTCATCACTCAAATAAGCACCACGTCTTCTTTTGCAGAAATGAACTCGATGAACCCAATCTCCACTAAATCAAGTCGTATGTCATGAATAGCACGTTCAATATTGACTTAACAAGCTTAAAGAGAGGGTTTGTCCGGAAAGTAATAGGACTGATTTTCTCTGCATCGACGCAGAACGGTCCTATTTTGAAAGTTTTTAAAGAATTGTAACGATTGGTTCAGTAATTTTTTTTCAATCCACTCAGTCCTATTACTTTCCGGGCAAACCCTGTATATTGGAAAACCCGGTATTAAGTTTGCCACAAAGTTTAAACAACACAAAAAAAAAAGAAAGTCGGAGACCCTATATAATACAAATATATCAGCGCGAAAAGCTGAATCAGTTTAGCTGTCTCTGTCTCTCTGTCAGTCTGTATATATGCTTCAGTTTTTGAGGTGTCGAGAAAAAAATTTTGCATTTCTCTCCAAGAAGCTCTACATTTGTCGGAATCGCCGATATCGGATCACTATAGCATAAAGCTGTCATATAAACTGGCAGATAAAAATGCAGTTCTTGTAAGGAAACTTTTTATTTGAAAAGATATCTCCGTGAAATTTGGCATAATTTATTGCTAAAGGCAAGGCAATAATATCCGTATAAATTGTTGGGATCGAGCAACTATAACATATAGCTGCCATACAAACTGAGCGTTTAAAATTAAGACAAAGATATTTGTATGTCTTTTTATGCTATAATAAATCGCTTGTGATGGGTATTGTAGCATCAACCGAAGTTAACGTTTTATTCTTGTTTTTGAGGTAATTTATTTTGTCAAAAAAAGTTGGGACGTTTTAATAATGAAATACGCAGAACTGTCATAACAATAAAATGTTGAATGGGCAACTATGTAAATCTTGAAATATTTTTATATTCATTCACATTGAATAAAATAGTGTATTTTATTATTCAATTTATAATATCTATTATTTGAATTCTTGTTTATTCGTGTATAATAGGCCCATATAATAGCTACTATTAAAAGCAATCAATATTGATTTATGACAGTATTCATATTAACAAGTTTTTTAAAGAGGCGAGCTAAATTACCCAAATTTATAGCTGTAAATATAAATACATACTATATTATCTTTAGCAATTAATTAGCAGCTAATAATAATAAAATTCAAAACAAAGTGTTAATAATTAATGAACAAATTATACACCCACATTTGCAAAAACATACAGAAGTTAGCTAATAAAAAGTGCAAATAACTTTAGGTCTACATAATTTTTTAAACAAATGAATACTAGCTACTAGTAGCCTTAATACTATGAACACGACTTCACTAATATAGGAATTTTAATAAGCTTGTAATCACTAGTCAGAATCTACAACAAATTTCTATAATGCCTTTTATATGGAAATATGGCAACATCTGTGACTATTAAGTAGCAAGCAAATAAATGTTAGAAAATAAAATGAGATAATGTTAGGAAGGCAAAAAAAAAAATGAAAAAAATTATAACATAGATAAAGTAAATATAAAAAATTGAACAATAATTAAAAAAAATGTAAAAGTAATATAAAAACAAGAAAAAACGTTAACTTCGGCTGCACCGAAGCTAATATACCCTTCACAGATTACATTGGTGCCTTAGAAAATAATTTATACCAAATATATCTTGTCAAATGCAAAAGTTTTCCATACCAGCATTTGATTCCGATCATTCAGATCCGATTTGTATGACAGCTATATGCTATAGTAAGCCGATCTGAACAATTTCTTCAGATATTATATTATTTTTACAAACAATAACTCATACCAAATTTCGTGAAGATACATTGTCAAATGTGAAAGTTTTCCATACAAGAACTTGATTCCGATCGTTCAGTTTATATGGCAGCTATATGTTATAGTGTTCCGATATCGGCCGTTCCGACAAATGAGCAGCTTCTTGAAAGTTTTCCAAAAATGACGTTTATATGGCAGGTTATAGTGGTCAAAAAATTTCAAAAAATGAAGGATATCTTCAAAAACTGAGGGACTAGTTCGTATATATACAGACAGACGGACGGACAGACAGACGGACATGGCTAAATCGACTCAGCTCAACATACTGATCATTTATATATATACTTTATAGGGTCTCCGACGCTTCTTTCTGTGTGTTACAAACTTCGTGACAAACTGAATATACCCTGTTCAGGGTATAAAATTAAAAAAAAAAAAAAAAAAAACAAAAATAAAATAAAGATAACTAAAAACAATTCGAAAACCATGGAAACACTTCTTAGACTCGAAATAAAATATTTAAATTATTCAGCAAAAATAAATTTTCTTACGCTCATGACTGACAACAGCGCTGCAAACAAGCATAAAAAGCACACATACACATATAAAAGTGAGCTGCATGCATAAATTTGCAAATATAGCGAAATAATGAAAAAAATCGCATGCGAGAAAAATAGGCCCAGCCTTTTAACGAGCAAGTACTGGCAAATACACAACTGTTGTTCGTTCCACGCAATTCGGTTGTGATTAATTGTTGCTATCTAATTGTCTACATACATAAATATCTATGTTTGATAAATCTTGTTTGCTTTTTTATGCTGCTTGTTGCGATTAATTGGAGCAAATTTGTAGGCGAGCGTTGCCTTGTCTGTGGTTGTTTGAAATATTTTTGACATTTCCTGTCAAGGATTTTGATAGAGTGCTATACGCGTCTCGTACGCACATATGACACAGCATGAGGGAGTGTGCAGTATGTGCGTAGTGCCAAAAAGTGAAGCAATAAATTAAAATCAAGTGAAAAGTAAATAATACCCGGCCCCAATGAACAATAGCGATCAACGCTTAGATATATACAGATATATACCATAAATAGTTACATGCAGGTATTATTGCAAGTTATGCGTGGCATGGGCCCAGAGGCTTACCATCAGCGCCTATTGTTAGGCGGTTAAATAAATCAGTTAAAAAGTGAAGAAAAAATATATCGAAAAGCAGCAGAGTTACGCCTGCTCAATAGCGGGTGCGTCTGGTATAAGAAATGCAATAAATTTACCAGTTGTAATTGAAGAATGGGAATCGGTAATTTTTGAAGATCGTATTTTTTTATGAATACACGTGATACTAATTTAAATTTGTTGAATAAATAAGGGTATGACGAATGTTATTAGTCACAGAAGTTGTGTCTATGTAATAATAATTTATATTTTAAGGACTATTTTGATAAATTTGAAAAAAAAGAAGATTATTTTTTAAATTTTTGAATTTTTATTTTGATATTTAGTACTATTCACTTTTATGTTATGTATTAAAAAATGTCACTCACTTTCAGGTAAAACAAACCTAATAATTAGTGCCAAAATATGTAACTTTACTACTTTGGCTTTGCTATTAGCCAAGAGGCATAATACATATCTCTCTAATTTCTTCAACTCATTTGTTGTACAAAATTGGAGAAATTTTGGAAAAGATTCTCATAAATCCTTTGGTACAGAAAGTAATAATAATTCTGATAAGTTACCAACTTGATGAAAACAATAAAATTTTAAGGCCTTCGACTATACCCTAAATGTAGGCAACTTCCACAAATGTTGCCTACATATAGGCTGACTATCAAATTTCTTTCTGCAATAGCCTTTTTTTGTTCAGTATTGTTTGGCATTTCATCATGGAAAGACTTCCAGCTGAACAATGTTTACAAATCCTTCAACTGTATTACGAAAATGCACATTCTTTAAAGAATGAGTTTCGCGCGCATCGTTCAACTTATGGTCAACATAATCGGCCAACAGGGCGTACAATATGCAACACCATTACCCATCTTGAGGCCCAGTATTCATTACTGGAAAATATTGGATCGAATAGACCAAGTCCAGCACACAATAAAGAATATATAAGAGCTGTAGCTGAGAGTGTACACGAAGACTATGGAGAGTCGATTCGGCGCCCCTCGCAGCAACTCGGACTGGTAGAACGACTTGGCGCATCTTAAGTCGAGGTCTCTAATTGAAAGCTTAAAAAATACAGCTTGCGCAAGAACTGAAGCTGTTCGACCGTCCCGAGCGACATTGCATCGCTCTATGGACTCTTGAAAAGTTCAAGGAAAATCCGACGATTAATTATCGGTCAATATTTCTTCAAAAATGTTGCCGGTGAAAACGTAACCGTCAATGGCGACCTTTATCGCGCCATGATAACCGACTATTTGATGTCTGAAATTGAAGCGCGTGATCTCGGCGACATTTGGTTTCAACAAGACGGCACCACTTGCATTAAGCAATGGATTTATTGAGAGAACACTTCAGTGAACCCATGGGACGGTCGATTGTCCCCCAAGATCATCTTATATCACATCGTTAGTCTTTTCCTGAGGAGATATAAAGTCAAGCAAACAATCTTGCTTCGATTCAGGCCTTGGATCAAAACATTACGCATGTCTTTCGCCAGTTACCAGTCGAAATACTCGAACGAGCCTACGAAAGTTGGACTCAGTGGATGGACCATCTGAGAAGTAGCCGCGCCGAACATTTGAAAGAGACAATCTTCACAAAATGAATGCCAAAGCATGTTCTTTGGAATGATAATAAACATTCCTCTATTAAATTTGAAGTTTATATGTTTTATCTTTGAACAGTGGAAAACCCCGAAATGGATTACCTCCCTCTTTTTCGTAGGTTTGTAAAAATATACACAAACTTTCTTTGTTCTTGTGACTAAAAGTGCCAAAATTAATTTCTCTATAATTTTTGCTCTAACTGAAATCTAAACAAAGCCTTATTTGAACATACTACAAATGAATTTTAAATATTTGTTGACAGCTGCTACTTTTTATAGCTATTATACTGCATATACGTGTGTGTAAATAAGATAAAACACCAACGTTGTTACTTACATATGCATCACACCTAATGGAAAATTTTCAAATTTTAAACTTCAACCAATCACGATGATAAATCAACAATAAAAGATAATTTAGGGGTTGGCATGATATTAATTTTCGGCAACTTAATGCTTAATACTTGTTTTATTGTTGCTTTCGCCCATAAAGCGCTACAAATCGTAAATCGATAAAGTTTCACAATTTCAGGGAACATAAAAGTAAAAAATCCGCCAAAGAAAGGGAAAGCACGTGACATACTCGTACAGTCAGCAAATATTTCTATATTATGTTTACAAATCAGCACAACATTTGCACAACTTTTATGACAATCATTAGAGGATTTTTATAGAAGGCTTTCCCGCATATGAAACCACGCCTTGTCAACGAAAGCAAAAAAGGTAGTAAGAAAAAAGTTAATGCTTAGCAATTACTAATGTGTCGGCGTAAAAGGTTATAGCTAAGCGATAGTGTGGTTTAAAAATTTTGAAAACAAAGATTATTTCAAATATTATGACTGTTAATGAACTCGAATGGCGCCTGATATTAAGAGATAGTGATATTGATTTTGTAGTAAATTGCGAAATTGTACTATTAATTTTAGTAAAGAAGCAGCCCTGAAGGGAATTTCATAACATATAACAGCTTACCAAGCGTCAACGAACTGTCAAAGGCACTCAGGCCATAAAAGTGGTGAGCTAGTGCCAAGCGAGACGAATTATCAACTTTGACAGCGCGTTAAATCTTCATGTTAGATGCATAAAATGATTTTAGTTTAAGTCAAGTTTAGTTAAATGTCTCAACTTTGTGTGTATGTATATCATGTAAGTTTCAGCCATAGGCTCAAAAAATAAATATGAAACTTTAAGCACGGTCCTTATCCTTTCATCTGTCAGTTAAGCTCTGGTTAAAAAAAGGTTTTTACCGAAAGAGGGAGTCTTGTTTAAGTTAACCAGAACTAAACTAACCGTTGGTTGCTAACCAGACATTGAGAAAATGGCTCCAAAAATATAAAAGAGCGAACCGATACACTACACAGAAAAAGAACTAAAGAAAAATAATTTTTTCTGAATTGTTCAATTTTCTTTTGGGGTGATTAACTTTGTTTATGAAAATGTATGAACATACTAAATATGTATATGTTATAGTTTATTGATCTATATAAGCTGACAAGTAAAATATTTACTTAATATAAGGCTGACGACGAATATCATATCAATAATATGAAGCTTATCAGTACAAATTTGGTGAGTAATAGTTACTGATGAAGAGCAGTACGGAACTACTTTAAAGTTGCTTTTCAAAATTTATGACAATGTCGATATTAATAGTTTTCTACAATATATATGATATAATATAGTTACTATAGTTTATTGATTTTACATATAGACAAATAGAAAAGGCCGGAGTTATTGGAGATATTCAATTGAACTATTTTTGGAAAAATGGAACTGATATGTATAAAAAATTAATTGACCATTCGATTGTAATCAAAAAAGTTATTACTAAAAAAAATTTACTAACTATTTATTAAAACGACTCACTTTTAACTCTATTATGTTTAACTCTCTGGGTGATTGTTCAAACTTAACACACGAGCTGGATCTGCTAGTCCTCAATATGACTTCCGGTAGCAGAATATTACCACCAACACTAACTTTGCTTAAATCAAAATCCACACTGTGAGAGAAAAACTGCTCAACATTGACACCTTAACACCACTGAACTTCAACATCTTGAACTTCAACATCCTGGACTGCGATGTAAGATATATAACGAGCTAACTGAACTATCGATAGAATTTTGTGATAAAAAGTCTGAACTTGAGGAAAATCAAACAGAGGAATTATCAGGCTGGTACCTTCTCCCTACTTCATTTTGATTTATCATCTCGTATTCTTATGACAACCGCATTATGACGGCTGATCTCAAGAGTTCACAGCCTACGTATTAGCTTCGAGAGGTATTACACTCTCTGAAAGTTTCACATCGTTTAAGAGACAGCAGAATATTTGCAGAAGTGCCTCATTGGTGAAATGCGTCTGCCCTTAAATATACAACTATAATGTTGTTTAACATTCTACAGAATAACATACATATGTTGCACGGAATTTGAAGGAAAACAGAGCAAAGAAAAATTAAGTACAAACACTTGCATTCTTTTACAAATTCTTAAACTTGACCAAGACAACAACAGAAGTACTAGCCGGCTAAAACGATGCAAGAAAAGTGGCCATTCGTTACTAAATTGCATGTTATAGCCAAATTTAATGCCGTTACCTAACTTATCGGCCATTTTTATCGCAGTAGTTTAAATGTCAGTTTCGAGTATGCAGTCTAATCTATGACTGCAAGGGGTTATCTACACTTCACTTTACTTTAAAATAAGTGGCATTGTTGGCCTTACTCAATTTTGTATGCTACTACTCACTACTCTATCTGAGGTGTTCAGAAAATAATTAGAATTTTAAAATTTCTCAGGTTTGGTGAGTTCTTTTGGCATTTTTTCTTATTATGTTGATATGCTACTGTAGACAAAAAATAGTAAGACTTTCTTAATTTCAATTTCGCGCTAAAATTCTTTCATCGAAGTATTTTTTTCTAGGTTGGTATGACTGTCAGTGACATCTGCGCCATATGTCACATCAAAATAATCATTAGTGTTTAGTGAACGATCGTCTTTTTGAAGTTCGTAAAGTGCATTCGGCGATTTTTACGATAAGTGAAATTATTCAACAAAGATATCCATTACATTGCATATTCCACTTATACCTCTTTTAAGCAAAAGCCTCTCCACCATTTGCTACCATTCAACTGGTGAAATAAAATTTCCTCCTAAAAGGTTCGGTAATTGTTGTGGCCATTATTTTCAAGTAAAATAGATATATTGCCAATGCCTTTGTTTGGATGTCATTGAACATATGCCGGCCTTAAACTCACATTGCAATTCACCATTTCTTCTTTTACCACAGCGTTAGACAGCTCCGCCTAATTTATAGCTTAACATTTTACTGAGTTTCCTGTAACTTGATTGCTTCAAAAATATTTTTTTACACTCTTTGCATTCTATATACCATGAATACAACACTTCTACTCTACATTTTAGCGTACTCTAAACCACATGCAGTAATAAGGCTAGGTACAGAGTGGAGCAATGAGCATTCCACTTTGTAGTGCATTTGTTCATTTCTTAGGGAAAGCAAGATATTTGAGATAATATGTGACCTGGACTACGGAAAGGGGGCTTAGGTGTCAAAAAATCAATTTTCATGATTTCAAAAAATCAATCAATTTTCAAAAATCAATTTTTCAAAAAATCAATTTCAAGTCATAACTAGTTTTCGCACGTTAGCTCCCTTTTCGTAGACCAGGTTACATATGGAGATTGTTAGCAAATGCAACTTCTTTACTTTTCCCATAAAAATATAAGAGAGTTTACAATTTAACTAGATACAGATAAGTGTTCAATAACATAGGCGTCTACGCGATCAGATAAATATCTTGAAGAAAGCCAGTTGAAGCAGTTGTTTGAAAGAAGACAAGGTACCACCTTATCATTTCCTTAAAAGCCTTGGGTTTGGCATCAGTATCTAAGGATCTTTCTGACCGACTGTCTTTAGCAATTCTAGTGATATCTTAACGTCTTTAACAGGCTTAGTGATATCTTATGTAATTTAATCCATTAAATGTTTAAGTTATTGTATAATTTAAGGCATTCTTGGTTAGTTTTCACTTCAGCCTGAATTTGAGTTATAACCCTTATGGTTCCTAATCTATGTTGCTAAGAGAAAATTTTATGAATATTTTTTTTTTTCATTTTCATGATTTTTTATTCACCCACCCATTTGATTTCTCATTTTAACCAGCCAATTAGGTGATTTGAGATTTTTTTTTTATATTTCGTTCATAAGAAACTAGTCTTTGGTATTCCGAGTGAGGTATGTCATCTGCTCTACTGTGTGCATAGCCTAAGGCGCTCGGTGTGCTTTGCTATTGTGCCGTTCATGACTGAGAAATTTCGTTGTAGCTAAGACAGACAATAATGAAAGGGGCCGTGCTGAAAGCATTAAATACCATTCTGTTGGCTTAATATTCATTAAATTTAAACCAAAAACCAAAAAACTATGAACTTATAGTTTTTTAGATATCCCTTAGTAAGCGGGTGGAAAAATTCCAAGAATTTTTAATTTAAAATTATTCAATAAAAAAAATTAAGTTAATTTGTAATCTAGTTTTTTTAACAATAATCCAGTATAATGTAACACCAAATCATTTGTCGTAAACAACAACACACAGCACTTTAATTAACTCGTTTGTTTTCCCATTTTTAAGGCATTAATTTTCTTATTGTCCTCTTTGCTTTAGCCGCAATTCGTTGATGTTTGATTTATTTATTTTTGTTTTCTTTTATCAATCGACAATGAAAAAGTGTCATAATTAATTCTTGTATTTTAATAATTATGCTTAATTGTTTGAAAGGCAACTTATTAGCAAGTTAAGAGAGTTTTACAACGAATGCTGTTCTTTTGTTTTCTTAAAGAAGATTTTGCTGGGATTCACAACTTATGGAAGGAACAATGTGGCATTTGTTTAGTTTACCCTCGGTTCTTTTGGTTTAGAGTTCCACTTGAGTTTTCGTTGATTACGTTTATGTTAGTCATAATATTAACAAGGTATTTTTGGGAGCACTTGTAAATTGATTCGTTTAGATTGCCTGTAAGATAAGTTGATTCCGAAAAATTGCCTGGAGTTTGAAAACATTGTTTTTGGACGAAAGTAAGTAGATACTAATAGGTGTATGTTTATCTGCGTTATTTGAATGACTTGTTCTTAATTTGCTGATTTAGTGTTATATTGAGTAATCGAAAAAGTCTTTTCGTATTTTAACAATAGATGTCGTTGCACTCGTATATCTCAAGTGCCACCAATCATATTGTGTCATACCATATAGTGTTGAAAAAGTGAAATTTCAAGCTCCATTAAAAATAATGAAACTATTTATTGTTGAAACAAGATCAAGAGTTTTTCACTGCCCTTTTTGAGGTTGGTTGAAACTTGTTACCCAGAAACTGACTGGAAGATTGCGCCGAATTGTTTTCCTTCTGCAAAATACCAGTCACGCTGTATAAATTGTTGGTGTCTTCTGCAAAACACACATAGTGAAAATAATAAAAACACTGCGCTTAAAATACTATTGAACTGAATGAAAGCTGTCAGCGTAAGCGTAGGCTAGGCAGATAAATTAAATGTTCTCTTCGAGACAAAATTCTATGGTATGTCTTGAAGCACAGATAAATCCGTTAAACATAAGATCACAGTTGATTACTACCTACTCATTGCTCATTCTAAGTTCAGACGAAAAGAAAGTTCTCCTTACTCAAATCAGGACCTCATTACCTTCGATACCATTGTCAATAAGTTCTAAAGTTACAGTAAATAATGCATAGATATGGAAAAAGGTTTTAATATGTTATAATATGCGGTAAAGAAAGTAAAAACTTCATATTTAGAAAAAAAAAAGAAAATGAAAAGTTGGTTGTACGGCTGTGAAGCTGACAGAAATGCGGATCTAGTTATGTACTATTACAAGCTGAGTTCCAAAGTAAACAGGACTTTTTGAATCTAGCGCCCCTGGTGGCGCCATCTATATGTCTAACTGGTGCGTTAGAATCTGCCATCTTTATCGATTGTTCAGTGAGAATTTCATGACATTTCATTGATTGGAAGTGAAGTTATTGCGTTTTAAGTGTCAGTATGTTTGTGTTATCGGTGCGAAAATGAGCTTCGAACAAAGAGCCAACATTAAATTTTCTTTTAAAATTGGTAAAACTTTTACCGAAACGTTTCAATTGATGAAACAAGTTTATGGCGATGATTGCCTATTCCGTAGCAGAGTGCACGAGTGGTTTCAACGTTTTCAAAGTGGTCATGAGGACATAAATGACGATCAACATGTGAGCCAATCAAAATCCGTGATCACCGGAAATTCCCTCGAAACTGTGCGGGAATTCATCAAGAATCAGTCGAAATCATTATTTAAATTCATCGAAATGGAATTGAACATCTCCAAAACAGCGATTTATCGCAGTTTGACTGAACATTTGGTCGTTTGGTGCGACGTATTCGACGTGTTTGGCCCGAATATCGTGAAGATGAAAGTTGGCGTTTGTTACACGATAATGCGCCGTCTCATCGATGGACACTTGTGATCGATTATTTGACCAAAAATCACATTTTAACCATTAACCACTCCCCGTATTCACCTGATATGGCACCACCCGACTTCTTACTTCTCGGGAAAATGCATTTGCCCATGAAAGGAAAGCGTTATGCAGACGTAGAGGCCATTCAAAAGGTTTGCACCGGCATACTGGCGGCCATACCAGCCAACGAGCCAAAACACTCGTTCGCCATGCTTTTGGACCGTGCGAAAAGCTGTATTGAAGCAGAAGGAGACTATTTTGAATAAAATAATTTGATTTTGCCGAAAAAAAAAACATTTGTTCTGTTTTTTTAAGTCCTGCTTACTATGGAAAGCTCCTTGTATATAGTACATTATATTCCAACTCTACATGAAAATTATTTCTGTACTTTTCCCTTTATGTGTACATATTAATGTGGATACCGTCAAGTAAAGCAACGCCATTAAGTTATCTGAAATGTATTACTAATATATTATGGTAAACACCGCAAGACTCGCACACATTCCGCCAATATTATTTTACTTTGTGGGATTTATGGGTCCTGCTGAAAGGAAAACAAAACAAAACGAATGCCGTGTGTAGAGTACATAAGCGGGGATTACACACGTGTCACTCAGCTGATTGTATGAAAATAATAAACGAGGCATAATCGCTTAAGGAAAGTTAGGATATTAATATTTATACAGGATATTATCAAATAATGCACTTCGAATTTGAGTAGTCGTTATAGTCGAAATGTTTAAATTAAATAAAACTTAAAGATGTATATATTCGATAAAAAAATGTCTTACACATACTCTCCAAAGAGAGTTTAATTCAATTCAAAAAAATAAAAATATCTAAAATGCTTCATCTCTTTGTATACCCACTCATTTCTCTGGTATGTGGGTGTATATACTATACATACATATACACAGGTTTGCGTAATATATACATATATTCAATGTATGTTCTAGGTATGTACATTATGCAAATCATATTTGATTGCCACCTTCTTTATACTAAATATCCATTTCCGGTTTTACGCACCTTTTCATGTCAAACTACAATAAGTCAAGGTGTATACCAGTAATTATGCGTATATACTTGTACATGTGCTATACACATACATAAGAAGGTGTCTCTATACACTTGTATGGTACTAGTACACACCTTTCATTATCCATTTGCCACTATATTCATAAAGAAGGATATGGATCAAAGCAATAAATTAAGTAAATGAAGAGTAGGCATTGCTTTACAAAATAAGAGAAAGGTGTGCCTTGAGTGCTAAAACAGAAGTCATGTCGTTGTAGAATGGAGCGGAATAGTTAATTTTAAATTGTGGCAAAAAAGCAGCTGGAAATTGTAATTACAATAAAATGTATTTTGTTCAGTTGGTAGGACTGTCCTTAATTATTGTACAAAATATGAACGCGATCTGTAGAAAAGTTTTACATCTGTGAACTTACTTTGAGAGCGACAAAATAATTATTGATGGGTAATTAAATATTTTGTGTTTTGTTTACAATTTCCGGGCATTTTTTTGTCACAATGTATATTTATTTTTGAAAAAGAAATAAAAAGATAGTAAAAACTACACCTAAGAAATCAGACTTTTTATCTATCTGCACTGTCAAAATCCTTGTTATTATTTTTTGGGACAGTAGAACTATATTTAAGTACAATTTTCCGAGAGATTTTAGATCTCAACTGGGATGACTTTTGTACCTATTACGAATTATTTTTGAAACCTTTTTCGAACATATGAGTAGTTTTCGGGAATATACTCTTCGAGTGTTACATTGTTACTTTAGACTCGAAGGTTACATTATTACCTTAGATAATAACCCTGCCTCTCATCAAATTAAAAAATTTTCCCTACAGGCACTTTATTCCAAACGTTCAGTTTGTATGTCGCTTTATGCTATAGTAGCCCGATGACGGCTTTTCCGACTAATAAGGAGCTACTTAGAGTGAAAAAAGTTTAGGTCGATATCTCAAAAACTGAGGGTCTAGTTCGCGTATATACAGACGGACATGGATACATCAACTCAGCCCATCATGTTGATCATTTATGTAAATGTTTTCTAAAGTCTCCGACGTTTCCCTCTGGGTGTTACAAGCTTTGTGGCAAACTAAATATACCGGGTTCAAGACATAAAAACTAGCTTACTGCCGTTTAATCCTGAACAACCCTAATACACGTTACATCGAATCAATATTTCATTACACAGTACAATCGAGTATTTTTTGCATAATAAAAGTAGCCGCGCAGACAATGTCTCTGCCTGCTGACCACACATTTTGCAATGTTGCATGAGTGCACAACTTTTAAGGACCTTAGTTGCATTGCTCATATTTCATTTTAGTAATAAATTAACGTGTGCTATCTGCTTTTTGCATATACAAGAAGGCAAGTCAAGGACATTGCGAAGTCCTAGTCAAGGCTAACGAAGGTTTTTTCGCGCTTGTTTCGGTTGAACGAAGCACAACGCTCGAATTTGGTGGCGTGTCCAAAAAACTGTTGCCTGCTTTGTGAAGGAAGTGATTAGCATATTTTCAAGTGAGCGGAAACTCTATTCCACTGTTTGCAACTTCCTGTCGAAAAGCTTTTATTGAAAAGCACTTTCACATTTTTTGCTTCATTTGCTCCTTAACCTTTTACTAAATGCAATGGCACTTCAAAGTCATTAAAATTTTGCTAAAGCAAGTGAATAAGTTATTGTGTGGGCGATTAGAACTATTACTTGCCGATTTCTTTGGCTGATTAGATGTTCTTGGTACACTGCCATCACGTGATCTTGACGCTGATCTTGAAGTATGCCGTGTATAATTCGGCGAAGGATAGCGAAAGTCGTCATAATCAGGCGCTGTATGCACTGATTGGCTAGAACGAGACTCACGCTTCTTTCCCATGTGAACATCTATGTTTGTATTTGATTTTAGGGTTATTTAAATTGAATAATGAAGTAGAATAAATACAAATAGGAGCACACGCGTTTGAAAACTGTTGATATGATGAAAAACGAAATTTGAAGTTTCAAAATATATTTGAAATTTCGAAAAATTCGAGAAGTATTATAAATACATAAAATTCGAATGTTAAGTGATGTTTACATTCGTTCAGTTTTGTTGGTTCTTAAATATTTCGAATCCTAGATAAATGTGTAGCTCTATTCACAAAGACAAACAGGTGGATTACACAAAAAGCCCATAAAATGAACGTCTTAATTAGACATAATTACTATAAGCTAAGTGAGCTATGGCATGAAGAACCGTGCTCTATTCTGCTCTAAGACAAGGAGTCAAATTTATGGTCATCTTAGGCAAAGAATTTTTTGCTTTCTGTCGTATTTTCCTAGATTCTGTAAAGGTTGGAATGGAAATCTGATTACATACATTCAGAGCACACTCGATAGTTGAAGGAAATGGAGGAGGGCAGTGCTGCGGTGGAATAAGAAGAGCCTGCACCAAAAATATACCAATACAACATTATCTTTCTGCCATTTGATTAGCAGTTCTAAGATGGCTTAAGAACAGCAAACCCCCAAAAACCGATCTAATAACGACTGAGCTGTTTCAAGCCGGCGTTGAGGAGCTGAAAAGGCGATGCAGAGCTTGGAAAATGAATATAATCTGTCCTATTCACAAGAAGGCAGATTCCTCAGTCTGTCGCTCGTTAAATATCGAGGTCAGGATGATTCTCTCTCGCATTCTTCAATATAATCGCTTCGCTAATCTGAACTGTTGAGGCATTGTCCACTCTGAAAAGTGCAATGCCACTGGTATAGGCCGACGATATTGACATTGTAGACTTTAACAACAGAGTTGACTGTGAAGTATTTTTCAGCCCACAAAAAAAAGCGAAAGACGTTGATTTTGTAATGAAAGAGGGTAGGATAAAATACCTGAAGTTCTCAAACAAAGATTCCTCGCTCCTTAGGAACTACGTCACGATTGGCAGCTATAGTATATTTCAAAAAGTGAAGGCTTTTCTCAAACTCAGAACCAGTTTAGAATCAGTAGGTAATAGAGAAGCAGAACGCTCTCTAGATGTACAAAAAGTACACTCCAAAAGTCTATTTTCATCCTCTTTCTATTAATCGGCGCAGAAATATGAACTATGACGAACTGAAATGAGTTAGGACTGGCAGCATTCGAGAGAACAATTCTTCGAAAAAATTGAGCCGGAACAGTATAAACTCACTGGCGACATACTTAGATATAGTTAAACGCATGAAAACCCAACTTATGTGGTGGATAAATATACGTAAGCGAAAGTATCTTTGATTCGAGACCTATAGGGGGACAACAGAAGCAAAGACGTCCACGAGATTTGAGATCTAAAGAAGAAGCAAAAATCAAATCAAAGGAAGGAACAAGTGCATAGGGCCCGGTTTGCGATTGGGATGTATAACTGGCGTGATCATGCAATGGATAAAGGCTACTGGCAAACTTTGGTGTTCTCAGCTCAGATTGACCCACGTTTTGGTGCGAAAGAAGATGAAGAAGAAGTTTTATCACAGAGATATTTCAAAAATTTCCTCTTTACTAACGTTTAAAACTGTTCTCATACTCTCACTAAACAAGCTAATGATTCGATAATACCTTAATAAATTTGTAATGTAAACAAGTATGTAAACACTTTGAACATTTTGTAGTCCAGACAATGTCGCAGTCACGAGTACCATAGTCGGTGTTTATACTGAATTATTTATGAGCGGGTTATTATATAGTTACATATGTACTAGATGGCAGTTAACAGTTATCGTCTCATATGCAAATTGTCTGTCCACGCATAAGTAAATATGCTATTAAAACAAGAGTACTAAATAAGTTTGTATATAAATTTCCATTGTCTTGTAAATACCGGTTTAGCCTTAGAGGTATTATCCTATTTAATAATACATATTTCGAGAATGAAGTGACTAAAGCTATTATAGCTGCAGTGTCTTAACCTCTTTGATGGAATAATTTGGTTTTCTTTTTGCAACTTGCTATAATTAGGCTTCACCTGTGCAAATGCGAACATAAATAATTTATTTAAATTTGCAAATAGGCTTTTGTCAGTGTCACTGGGACACTTTTTCAAGAACCTACAAAGACTTTTGTACATATACATACATAGATACATATATAGTATATTTTCTGAAAGACTAGTTCATGTTTAATGCCCAACCTATCGCGTTATATTTTGTTGCGGTTGTTTATTTATTTTCACCACATAACTAAATTTAGACCTGCTTCAATTACGTTGTAACTCTTTAACGACCTAACTGCAGTGGTCATAAAGTTTCGCCGACAAACAAAAACAAAAGCAAAAGCAAACTAGACAGCCTGTCATTCAATGGCTTGCCATTTACGAATTTAGTCATACTTGGGAAGGTGTCGCTATGATCTAATTGTAAGTCACTTTAGTGACGGCTCGCGTGTCGTTGGATATATATGTATGTATGTATATCGGTTATATATTTATACATTGTTTGTGCTGTCGTTTGGGTCTGTTGCATTTACTAATGGAGAGTAATTTCTAAAAATTTCCAAAAATTATAAAATTCTTTTGAGAGCTATAATTAACGACTCGCAAATGTGTTAATGCATTCGGGAGTTACATCATCAGTTCAGAAATTGCTCGCATAAAATTTTTGTTCACATGCAATTAATTTGCTGAAAACTTCCATTATTTAAAAGTTGCAAGCAAATTGCTGTTTTTTTTTTATAGAAATTTAATTGTTATTTTTATGAAAAATAATAGGTTCTGTTAGAAGAGCATTGGGTGCTGGAAATTAATATGGGCAAGCAGTGTTTCAAACTTGTAGAAAACGATTTAATAGTATTGTCAAATCGACATCCATGGAAACATCAAGCTATGTATCAACTAATTAAGATGATTTGGAAGACATGGAGCTGATAACCCAATTAGCTCATGATATTAAAGTGAGTTATCAATTAAAGGGAGTTTGATGGTAGATAAAGATCAAGGCATTTCTTATATATTATATTGTTAGCACGAGTATAAAGTGGAACGAAGATAGTCGAAAGTACTATCCCAAGGAAGGTCAGGAGACCTGTTATAAGAGTTGCCACATTCGGAAATTCGATTGGAATAAAGTTTTGTTTTGATAACTTAATTAGTTCTTGAGTTATTGCAAGGATTATAGAAATATGCAATGACGGGCTTATATGGAAAGTAGGCGTGTTGTGATCTGATTTACCCCAATTTTAAATTAATTTAATGTACTAGACATGCACTTAAATTATATTCTAGCTTTCTTCGACTCACCATTTCTCTCCTCGCTATCGTTTGCGCTGTTGTCTTGCAAACAATATATGTAAGGGCAAGAACAAAATTATCGACTTCAATGGACAAGACAGTACGTGGATACCTCTTTACAGAAGTATAACTGTAATCTTCAATGTTATCTGGTTTTGGTTTACAGTGAATGACTCAGACGACAAAAAAAGAAAATACACATTTTTTGAGTTTTTAAAAATTTAAGACTTAAAATAAATTATAATTGCTCATAGTAAGAAAATTAATGATTTATAAATTTTTGTTTGTTTGGCGAGGAAAGAAGAATTTCTCCTCCCAAGCAATATTTACAACACAATTAAGTATGCGTTAGACGACATTTAAGCGCAGGGTTGCATCGCCAGTGTCGACCTTTTGCTTGCACATCGGGTATAGTTTGATCGATTCGCTGGTCTTCAACGTTTGGCGAATTGTAGACGGTTTCTGTATAACAACAACTGCAACAATATGTGTTGAAATTTATGTAGTGACATACAGAATTTTATCTAAAAGTAGGCATGTCCCCGCATATTTATTGATTACATTGAAAAGGGAATCATCAACGCCTACTAGTAGTGTATTGGACCGTTTGGAGAGCCAAACCGTCGAAAACCGGCCAAATTTTATGAAAAAAGTGCTGTTTCACCAAGTCAATGCACCGTGTCACAAGTCAGTGTACACGATGGCAAAAGTCCATGAATTGGGCTTCTAATAGCTTCCGCATCCACGGTATTCTCCAGATCAGAATCAAAGCGGCTATTTCCTGTTCTCATATCTCAAAAGAATGCTTGGTAGGAAGAAATTTTCGTCGAATGCAGAGGTGATCGCTGAAACGAGCCAGTTTTGAAGCAAAGGACAAATCGTACTACAAAAATTGTATCGAAAAGTTGGAAATTCACTATAATCAGTATATTACCCATGAATGGAACTATATCGATTAAAAAGAAAACGAATTTTGCTTAAAAACTGTGTTTTAATATGGAAGGCCGGGGAATTTTTAATTGACTTGTAATGATACCTTAATTTTTTTTCGACTAATCTTTGTATTTAGTATCGGATCACCGTTAGATGACTAATTTTTATAATTCTTCCAACTTCTTGTGGCTTCAGCAATAAGTGACTATAAATCACAACTAATATGATAAGACTTTATATGAGTGTATAAGTACATATGTATATAGTATTATACAGTTTAATTCTTTGCGCTACTTCAATTCTTTAACATTTACGATCTCTTCAGCACCTCTGCAATACTTATAAGCACTCGAAGTAAGCTCACAAACACACTTTTCTAACATTACAAATAAAAAGTCGCAAAAAGCTTAACGTATACCTTATAAGACAACAGATTACTGGGTCATTGATTTTTAATTCCAGCCATTAAGAAGTAGTACGGAAATGACAACCACTTAATTGTTATTATTGTTATTACTGCTCTCTTGGCGTATTGACGATTTTCTGCACATTGTGACGTGCGGAGTTCATTCACTTGCCAATTCAGTTAAATTGTTTATTATTGTCAGTGTTGTTGTTGTGGTTGTTGTTTTGTATGGCACATTGCAGTTGTTGTTAGCAACATTATACTTGTTGTTGTTTTAGTTAGCGAGCGTTTACTTTCTGTTTTTGTGTTTAGCTTTCTAAACATGTCGGGCATAGCACGAAAGAAATTCGAAATGTGAGAGAAAAGAGAAGTGAAGTGCAGAAGTAATGATATATGAGCACAAGTGCAAAAGATAATGCTGGTGAGCTGGTGGAAAGTGAGACATGCAACAATTTAAACTTGAAATACCAACAGATTCGAACATACCTAAGTATGTGATTGCATGACAAGCAGGTATCTAAGTAAGTAGATTAAGAAAGTCTAACAGTATTGGCATATTTCTCTTCTTCTCTGGAGTACAAGTAAATAAATTTGAGCTTCAAAACATTTTAAGGCGATGTTACGGAGCGCGTGCGTCTAATTGTTGTTGAGTAGAGTTATGAGCTCACAGTCTTGTATTCAAGTGTTTATATGAATGAGGTTAAGGCGAGTTATGATAGTATATATTTAGTTTGGAGTACTCAAGTAAATCAGTTCAATACTTTTTTTTCGAAAAAAGTATTGAAGTTTTGAAAAAAGTAATTAAATATATAAAAATACTAGCAGATCCGGTCATGCGTTGCTGTGGTATACATTTTATACTATTATTCATATAATAAACTTTTCAATATGGTGAAAATTTTATTAAAGAATAAAGGCGAAAACGTTTTTGTCGATATAAAAATCCAAGGGATTGTGCTTGAGGTTTAATTTTGAATATGTTCATACAAATGAATTTCATTGGAAAAATAACGAATTTAAGGCTGCTTTCTCAATGTCTGGTTATCAGCCTTTCTGCCCAGTTAATATAGTGTCCATTTAATAGAGCTTTCACTACATTTTTTTTATTTATGAATTGTTTTTACTATCCTATATTCTAAGTTAGTTCGAACTGGATACAGTGTGCTAAATTTTGCTAACAACGGTTTAGTAGCTAATGAGTACATCGCGGACAAAAAACGTGACACATAATTTTTATATATAAAGATTTGAATTTAAAGTTCAATTGCTAAACATTTTTACATAAAATAGACATAACTAAAACTTCACTTAGGAGACGAAGGTAGTGTGGAGTAAGAAAAAATTTAATTATTTTTCTAAGTATAAATAATAGGTTATTTTAAATATACTTTCATGGTTTTTTACTATGTTTGAAAATTAGTTATATTTTTGCTTTAGTATCAGGCTGTATCTCTAAGCTTATCTCAAGGCCGTATATCCGAAACTATTACTCGGATCAACTTGAAAATTTACAACACTATTATAGAGGTGAGAGAGTTCAATAAGACAATAAAAACCGTAAACCCTAAAAACATGTAACCCTAAAATTTCAAGTCTCGCTAGTTTGGTGGGATGTCTGATGGTACGCGCTCCCAAGTGTTTAAATTTTGACCTCCCAAACGCGGAATAGTAAAAAAAGGAAGGGTTGAGTTGCTTCCGCCTCATCTTCTTTCATACAGCTTCTGCAAATGGCGTCTGGTAAGATTCCCAACTTTACAACATAGACGCTAATAGAACAATGGCCTGTTAAAAGGCCTTACTGAGGGAAAAAAGATCACTAGATCTCCTGCGATCAATCTTGGGTCAAAAGGCTTTTGCGATTATAGCGTTAAAGGATATAAATCTTTATTCTGATTCGGATCAGTCAGTTTGAATGACAGCTAAGGCCTGTAGTGATCCAAACTTAACAGTTCTGAGATTGTAACGCTGCCTTGGATATTAATCTATGCCGAATTTCGTGAAAATACCTTGACAAATAAACTAGTTATTCATAAAAGGACTTCGGTTTGATTGAACAGTTGTGTGATAGCTATATGTTATTATTATCAGATATCAGTGGACACAACAAATGAGCAGATTTTTGGTGAGAAAAGAACAAGTACAAAGTTTCAGACAAATATCTCAAAAACTGAGATACTATTATATTTCGCGTATTTACAGACGGATATGGCTAAATCGAGTCGGCTCGTCATGATGATCATTTATATATCTATACCGTATAGAGTCTCCGGCGTTTTCTTTTCGTTGTTAAAAAACAGTAATTTTTTAAGAAAAAGTTATCATACAATATTTAATATTTTATATATATTAATATTTTTCAAAAGTTAATTTTTTTTATTCAAAGTCGTTTACTTGTGCTTCGATAGAGCGTTTAGCCCGGTCAATTAGCATTTCAAATGAGTGTTTAAGGTCATTTTTCGGAAGGCTCTTGAGAATATCCAGTGTCCTTTCATGGGCAAATGAAGTTTTCCAAATAGGTAAAAATCACAGGGTGCCAGATCAGGTGAGAAGGGTGAGTGATTAATGGTTAATACAATCAGTGACAATAATGACACGGCGCATTATCGTGCAACAGGTGCCAGGACCCAGCCTCACGGTATTGTGGTCGAGCACGACGATTGCGTGACAAAAGACGCTTCATAACACCAAGGTAAAACACAGCATTAATCGTTTGGCCAGGTGGGACGAACTCTCGGTGTACAATACCCTCGGAATCGTAAAAACAAATCAGCATTGTCTTTATTTTTGACTGATTTCTTTACAAAATATTTACTTTGAAGTTCTAATAATTAATACTGAATATTAATATTACATTTTTTACAGATATTAAAAATATGACTCATACGCTATGTCTTACTTTGGATCCTTCTTATACATACATATGTACATTAGAGTGGGTTGATTTACAGGCAGCCAAAAAGCGCGTATGTGCAAATGTTCTACAGATTATACTGAATAACTTTGCTAAAGAGGTTAAAGGTCTAACATCGGTTTTAGGCAAGCGATCTAGGATTTTAGAGATCATAAAAATTTGTTCATCAGTTTTTGAGATAGCTCAAGAAATTTGATATTCTATTGATCATTTGTTGGAATTATACAGAGCGAAAAACTATAATAAATAACCCCCATACTACCGATTATTCCGATCCGCCTTAAAAATTGCTGTCTCGAAGTCGTTTTTAGACTCATACAAAAAGCTGATTTCTAAATGCATTAAGCAATTACTAAACATTAAGAATAATAATCGGTCTCCTCTGGTACATCACATATGATAGTTTTTATAGAGAACTAAAAATAGCATATTTCGCTCCAGTAATACAAAACTTTCGCTCAAAATAAAAATAAGAGCAAGAAGAGAACCGCCATGACTTTTAGAGTGCAATAAGCAATGAAAAGAATGTCATCTAGTATTTTGGACCTTTAGATTATATTACATTAAGACTTATTACTTGCATGCTGGTAGCTTATTATACAATATAAGTAGCTTCAATACAGTGTTGCTAAAAGTCACTTAAGCGTTAATACCTAGTACTTTCCTAATTGCTGATTTTAATTGCAACTGTAAAATATGATTACAAACAGTTCACCTAAGTGAAAATAATTCTCGAAACATTTAAATTTAGGCGCAATAATTGAGTTAATTGCCGCTTTTTGTGTTATGAGTAAGAATAAATTACGCTACACAATGTCTGTCATAATAGAAAAAACACTTAAAATATGTGTAATGCTGTCATCAGTAAGTAATAATTTCCAAGTGATAAATTTTCCGTTCATCTTCAATTTATATTTAATTATTTGTCAAATAAATTGCTTTCTCACGCTTTTTAGAGATCTAATTAATGACTACAGAATGACGGTAGTCTTTGAAATTCGCAAGAGTTGACAGCATACAAATGTATATATATATATAGATATATATACATACACATATATGCTGTTAACTGCATGTGTATATATTAGAATGTGCAAATATTTCCACTCTAGCGCTCACATAATACAACACATTTCACTTTGGTATTCCCTAATTTGTTTATTATGCAATTAGAAGTAATTAATAAAACCACACATACACTCTCCCACAGGTGCAAAAAAAATAATACTTGGCTGAAAAACTATTGTGCTTTAGAATTATATAATCGCAATTTTATAATAAAGTTGTTATATGGCCCGTCATCTCCCAGTGGAATAGTACGGCAAGTATTATTTAATTTGCTTTAATAGTGCGGCTGGAACGGAAATGTGAAAATTTATAGCCTTGATATACATACTATATGTATATTATGTGGTGTGTTGATATTTTGCTGTTTTAATGGCTAAAGAACACTCACACTGAACAAAATTCTCTAATCTTTTCTTTAGTTTTTTTTTAAGCTAGTAATGGGCTTGCGTTTACGTAATGGATGCTCAATTAGCGGCACTTTGGTCCCGTCAAATTGATTGTCTAGCGTGCCCCGTCGCTGATTCTTTATGACTTAACTGCGATTGCGGTGATGCTAAACTTTTTCAACAAATGAATGAATAAACTGTAAATAATTGGAATTAAAGGCTTATTAATTTTTTTTCTCTAGTTTGCTTAATGTTTTACTGGGTGCTTCCCTACACTAAATAGAACGTTCACTAATGTAATCAATGACAATAGAACAATAGAAAAAAATTTCATTCATTGTTTTACTTGTTAATTTTCTAGTGTAGAGCATTAATAGTTAGGGCTGGGAAATCCAGATATTCACCATTCGCCAAACCTTAGTAACGAAAATCGACATGCACAACCTCTTCGCCGATTTCAAATCTGTTCTTGATAGCACAAAAAGGAGCTGCCTTGATGCGGATTTGTCTAAATTTGGTATCCACGCAAAACTAATGTGGGTGTGTAAACTGTCGTTGAGCAATACCAAAAGTTCCATCAAGATCGGTTGGATCTCTCCGAGCCGGAAGAAAAATTGGAGAAAATAATTCGAGCTGCAGAGCTAAATAGAGAAGGTACAATCTTCTCCAAGAGTGTACAGCTGCTGGCGTACGCCGATGATGTTGATATTTCTGTGCCGTTCTGCTTTTTTCAGATTGGAAAAGGCAACGAAGTGTATGGGTCTAATAGCGAACGAGGACAAAACGACATGACAGGAGATATGTCATTAAACAAACGGTCATCATATTCGCGACTTGGCCCGCACGGCACTGTTGACAGTCATAACTTAGAAGTCGTAGATAATTTCGTCTAACTTGGAACCAGCATCAACAATATCAACCTTGAAATCCTACCCAGAATCACTTTTGTCAACAGGTGCTACTTTGGACTGAGTAAGTAATTGAATAGTCAAGTCTTATCCCGACGAACAAAAACCAAACTATACAAGTCCCGTCCTGCTATATGGTGGGGAGGCATGGACAATGACGTTACCTGATGAGTCGGCCTTAGGGGTGTTCGAGAGAAAGGTTTTGCAGAAGATTTATGGTCAACGGCAAGTACCGCAGTCGATGTTAATTCGACTATGACCGCATAAGTAGTGCCTATGCTAGTAAAATATATTAGTATTTAACTACTTTGCATATTCAGAAACAAATTTTATTTTTTTATTGACGATAATACGGAAATTAAAAAGCAGTAACTATTATAAACATTGTTAAACAATTAACTGAACGCGATTGCGTTTGATGCGCAGAAAATATTTAAAAAATCAATTTAAATTTTTGCTTATTAAAATAGCTCAATAATAGCGGGGAATTTCCGTTATCTCAATGCTTTTTTAACCATCAAAATCAATATATACTTCACACGCTGTGTGTCAGAAGTGAGTTGCATGTTTATTTTGTACAATTTAAAGCACAGTTATATTTTATTATTAGATAATTTACATACAATTGAAAATCTATTATGTAGTCACAGCAGAGCGTATTAAGTAATTATCACTTGACTGCTTTGTAATAGTGAGGTTAGAATTATTTTTTTCTAGCAGCGATCAACTATTCATATTTTTTCTATTCATTCATAGCTGATATGGCATGAATAATCTTAGAAAATTTTTTTTAAGGTCGTGTAGCAGATATTTTTTAAGAAACCTTCACCGAAAAGTTTTCAGAACTATTTGCATTCAACATTGTCTTTTTAATTTACATGTACTAAGTTCAATATAATATGAGCATTTAATACTCCCGTGAATTACAAATTTATATTGTCTATAAAGAGTAGTAAGCAGGAAGCTTAGTGAATAATAAAGTACCTCAACGTTCATTAAAAATTAAAAAAATCCATTAATCGCAATTGACTCAACATTTTCGTGCGATCATTTTTCATCGCTTACACTCAGGACTGATTAATCGTAAAATGCATCAAAAAATTAATATGAACTGTAATATTCAAATAGCCCTAAACTGTAGGAATATATTATTTTAAACAGAATTTTGACCTTCACTTTGAAAGTTCTAATAATGGATATTGAATTATGTATTCAGCCTGTCTGTAAATCCTTAATATAAATATATAGAATATTCAAATAGTTTCCCTTTATTATGATACTGCATAAGAAACTAACCAAAACCGATCGTTTTGAGATACAATCTGTAGTAACCAATACAAACTTGGTTTCGTCACTTCCATTCTGGTAATTCTAATGTCAAAGATGCGCCACGCTCTGGATCCCATAGAAATCATCTAGTTCATTTGTCATGTTAGCACTATTTCGATCATCCAGTAACTAATCATTGCATCGCTTGAATTTCCATCTGCGTATGTCAGCTAAATCTCATCACAATCGATCCATTTCAGAAACGGGTTTTCCGAACCGTACTGAGCTGACCCAAACAGTGGCCCAGCCAAATTGGCGGTCAGCAAGGTTACGCTTAGTTTAAACAGATTGTCAAAGAGTAATATGCTATGAGCTCCTCGTCTAAAGTCAAACTCTTAATTCGGACTTGTACTGTTCATAATTAGACCATCTGAAGTTGCAATCGAAAAAAGCGGGCAGCGTTGGTCAATAGCACATAAATTGAGCTCAATCAGGGCAATCACGTGGAACTCTATGAGAGTGGAGTATTTGACCTATTTTGGATCATTCTAACTATGCTAAATGTAACCTTTATTATTGTATAATGCAAAACCAAGTGTTTTTTAACTTCACCTAATATATAAGTTCGCACCCCACACATTTAAAAAGTAGCATATGATGCATTAATATCATATGATACAAAGCAATAGAATACGACACCAACTAAATCGCTTAGAGTGCGACACGTGTAGTGGTGGCGAGTGGCGACCTGTGGAGCAAACTCCATACCCGTTGCAGCGGCAAACATAGGTTTAGAGTTAAGTGTAGTTAATTGTAAACTTTAGTTCTTACACAGAAGTCAATAAAGGAGCATTGCTTCCAAAAAAAGGAGCATAGCTCCCGAAAAGATATGTTTTTATAAAAAACTAAATAAAAGTTTTTAACTTACATATATGTAACATAACAATATCTAACGATCTCTGATTTACGACTTTGTTTTCAGCAAATATATATGTAGATACATTTTTATATCGCAGATAGTATTAATTACATCTGTTATTTAATTAGCTACTGTTATTATTACTGTTATAATGGCATATACAAGAATATAGATAAGAAAGTACTCAAGAATTTACTGAAGTATTTGTTGTTTTATTTAAAACAGCTGTGTTTATGTCTGCTTCTGGTAAACCTAGCACAAGTGTTTCTACGTAATTTAAGGTAAGAATTTAATAAGAAAATAAATATTTTATTTTTTGAAATAATTGTTATATCAACTGCAAAAATAGGGGTTAATTTTAAAGCTGCAAAGAGTATAAGTATATGATCTATCTACAAACAGGGCTTTTTCATAGGGACGCTACAAAAAGTAGACCGATAGAGACAGCAAACGATGCTATATTTCATCCCGCTCTTTTGAAATTTCTGATCAGTAAGGTTTGCCATATCATCATGGAACAATGATCATACGATCCAACAACGGGTCGAAATACCGACATTGGGAGTCAGTGGCCGCAACTTTAAGAGCACTACGTCAAATTTATGGTCGTCATAATCGTCCTGGCAGACGAACAATTGAACATTTAGTGGAAAAATAGAAGAAAAATGTGAATCCAAAGAAGTGCCCATAGTGTCGAGAATATCACTTCCACTTGCGCATCAATTGAGGAAGACCTAAACTAGTCTCTCACACGTCGTTCTCAAGCGTTGGGCATCTTTGTGACGTCCTTGTGGTGATTTTTCGAAAAGATCTTGATCTGAAGCCGCTTGACCATATAATCGCCGTATGTTCATGAATTGGGCTAAGCAACAACATGAAAATGATCCGGATTTTCATCGAAAAATCATTTAGCGATGAAGCTTATTTTTGACTGAATGACTTCGTCAATAAAAAAAATACGGCTTTGGTCAGGCAGCAATCCACACGTACTTCATGAGTCACCATTGCATCCCGATAAAATTACGTTTTGATGCGGTTTATGCGCCAACGGCGTTATTGGGCCGTACTTCTTCCGCAATGATCAAAACTGGCACGTTGTTGTGAATGGGAGTCGCTACCGCTCAATGATATCCGAATATTTATGGAATTTGAGATGATGTGGACTTGGTTGATCAGTGGTTTCAATAGGAAGGCGCCACACAGCCATTGCCACTACCAATTTATTGAAAATCAAGTTTGGTGAACGTGTTATCTCACAAAATGGCCCAGTTAATTGGAATTGGCTATCTCGGTCGTGCGATTTGATGCCGTTAGACTATTTTCTGTGCGGCTCTATGCCAACAAACCAGCGACGATTGATGAAAAAAAAAATTCTAAGCATTCAGTTTTTTGAAAGAATTTAATCCGATTGTACACTCCCATATAATAAATAGTTTCAGAAGAGGAAATGATTTTTGTTGGATTTGATACTTAGAACATTATCAAAATTACTTATAGAAGTTAAAACTAAATTACGATCATATTTGAATCTGCAGATATTTTTTATGTTCTTTCCAGTAACCATTTGTTCTTTCACTAAAACAACATTCTATCGTATCAAATAATTTCGCAAAAGATCTTATCAAATATTTAGAAGACGTTGATGTATTTTATTGAATCTTGTTTTCTATGATTCGCAACACTCTACATATAAAACTTCCCATAAGTCAGAAGGCGTTGAATCACTTAATTACTGTAGAATAAAAATTAATTGGCCATTCTGTAGATTAATTTTGAAGTGTTATTTCTATTTTTACAGTCTAACATACATCATAATCTTTAATCGTATATACAAACACATATCAATCATAAATTTTGTGCATGATTTTTTATCTCGCTTCATTTATGGCTCCAGACGAGCCCGATAATGGCTTACTACATATAATTTCTAAAGAGCCAGTTGGTAATTCATGTTAATCTACTGCCGGTGGCCATAAAAATTGCCTTTAAATCTTAAACAAAAATTTCGTCAAATCTTGGCAATCAACTAAGCACGGCTATTAGTCACGATAAACTTGAACTTCGGCAGGTTAAAGCTGTATTTCGAATTTTTATTTTAACAAACAAGAAATATGCTTGGCTAAAATATACATACACACATGTATATGGTTTCAGCCGGCGAAATCCGCACTACGCAGCGCGTAAAACGTGACTACAACAAATTAAAACAATCAAACATTCAATTAAACCAGCGCTGAAGCCAAAACCGAGTTGATGACACTCGACGTGCAGCGGTCAGTAGTCCCGGCGGTAGTCGAACACACCCATTCACCCATTCACATGTGAAGAAATATTATGCATAGTCAGTCGAGAAAATAAAAAGATTGCAGTGTGAACACATAAATTACTGGAAGGAAGTTTGCCGTAGATGGAAAAGTAAATTTTGCAGAAGTTGCAAATGTGAATGTGAACTTTCTTGATTTATTCATTCACTTTTAATGATCGTGAGTTTATTTTATTTTTTTTTACTTTTGTTTTTAATGTTGCCATTATTTGTGGGTTTCTCCAACACCTACGGCTGTGTATAAATTGTAGAAAACTTTATATTAAATACATAGACATTTATATATATATTAATTACTGTGAGAGGAGACGCTGCGCAAAAGCACGCAGAAATTTCAATGTTTCAAACGATAATCCGGAATATTCGCGAGATTTTACTTTAAGAGCTTATAGTGTAAGGAATTATACATGTATGTATGTATGTACGACAGAGGCGTAGCTAGTAAGTATTAGAAAAGGCTGTGAATTTGAGTGAAGTAGTGCGTTGCGATTTTTACAATGGATAAAAATATCGAACAAATAATTTGCCCCAAGTTTTGTATTTTAAACCAAATTTCGTCTGCGTAATCATTGCGAATATTGGAAAAGGCTTACGGTGATTCAAGTTCAACAATAACACGAGCCTACGAGTGGTGTAAAGGCTTCAAAGACGGTTGAAAGATCGTTCGACCTTTTCAACTGATGGAAATATTAAAAAATTTAAGAATATGGTGCTTGAAAATCATCAGGAGAGTCTATAACATCTCAAGCTGATCCGAATAAAAGTTTCGGAGATAAAACCTTGAAAAGTTGCACCCTCGAGGTTAGGTTGAAATTTTGTTTTCAAAGTCGGTTGCCAAGGTTTCTCGCGAACGACTCAACCGATCTCAATGAAATTTTACACATGTCTTCGAAAAATGTATTTTACAAAATATTAAACGAAGTATATTTTTTTTGTGAATTACAACTTAAAAAAAATCGTTAAATTTTCAACAAATTGCCAAAATTACAATTTTCACTTTTTCGTTTTTTCCTTCGTCCAATACCTAGTTTAGGGCCATAATTAAGGTGTTACATTCAAAATATCGCCAGGCTAAAGTGCAGTCTTTAAACGCGTTTTCTTCGAAACTGTGCTTTTGAAGTCGGTTGGCAAAATTTCTCGAAAACTACTTAAGCGAACTTCATGAAATTTTACACAGGTCTTTGAGATACAGTTCTTAAAGACTTGGATGAGGGATTTTTTTCTATTACTATTTGAAAAAAAAAAGAAAGTCGCGAAATTTTCATTGAAATTTTAATTTTTTTTCTAAACACGTATTTTTTCACTTTAGCAGCACAGTTTTTTGAAGGCCAGCGGAAAATGACGTCGTAATAGCCGATTTTTGAATATTTCCCTTTGAAAATTTAACAAAGTCTTTGTAAAATATGTACATATGTCTCTTTGAAATTATAAGAAGTTTGAATAAAATATTTAATTTTTTATGGGAAAAAAATAAGCCGCTTTTTGCTCGAGGAAACGCATATAACCACATAATTTTTACCAAAATATACAATTATTTTAAAATTTAAATAACAAAATACCTATGAAAATGCTCGCCGCTTTGATAAGTCACTCTTGGAACAATGGGAATCATAAGACGGAATAAGCAAAAAATAAAGGATTTCTGTATTTTCAATAACCTGTAATGACGCTTCTACGATTAATCCTCTGTTGACAGTGTTTGTTGATATAATTTTTTGACGCATTGTATAGTACAAGTCTTAAATTAAAATTCAAAATTTTTAGAGATTTCTAGATAGTGTGCTTTCAAATAAAAACTGATTGAAAACGTTAGAAAAAACTATAGAAAAGGGAAGATTAAATGTAAAAGAGGTTTGCTGTGTGATTTGAAATATTTCTAAAATAATAATGATTTATAGGCGTCACAACTTTCTCAATAATTTTTAGCAGAAATGTTTTACATAAAGTGACATAAAATGGAAAATAACGTAAAGGATACTTTTCAAAATTTTATAGGCGCAGGAAAAACGATATACTAGAAACCACTCATATTGCAACAAATTTGAGTTTTGGTTATAAAATGGTTATATATGTGGTTATGTATTGGTTATATCTAAGAGCGGCAGCTGAAAATTTTAAGCTACTTACATACAATATGTATGTATATATATGATGTAGTGAATCGTAAGCAATAAAAAACTCAATTTTGATTTTTTTGATGATACGTTGTTTTGCATTTTAGGTGACAATATGCAAGTTTTTCTTTCTATTTATTATTTCTACGTTCTACGTCAGGTGCTGTATTATCAATTTATACATATACAAAAATATCTTCACATTTATTAAAAAAAAATTAAAAATCATTAAACTAATATAATTCTAACTAACTTTTGCTTTAAACCCTCAATCAATTCAAGAAAAGTTGCTTTGCTTTGCTGCCAAATTTAAAAATTCAACCCTTCATGCCTTTTATTAAATTAAAGCCCACACCTCTGATTGTATGTGTACTTTGAACTGCCTTCTTCTTTTTTCGCAATAAAATTTGTATTTGTCTGCCATAAATATAAGCGTGAAAAGGGGTTAAGAAGTTAAATTGAATTCAGACGTTAACTGTTCTTGTGATCTCAAAATTTTACGATGACATCAATGACTGCAAACGACGGCGGCATATTTATTCAACATTCTTTGTTTACATGCTTGCATACAAATACACATGTGTAAAAAAATTTTATTATAAATATAAATATATATGTGCATATGTCAGTCAGCATATCATTAAGAAAACAGTGCAGGTAAATAACGTTCTGCTTGTTTGTCGGAATAAAAATTACTCCAGGCATATAAAAAACAACACAGTGTAAGAAAATGTTTTTGCATGCATTTCAGATTGATCAACACAAAAACAAAAAATAGAAAAAAAAAGAAAATAAAAAATTTAAATAATAATAATTTATATTCTGTTTCTCTCTAAAATGTTAAATTGTGTAAATGCCATATATAAAGTAAAAAATTATAAATGCCAATATTTAACCCATATTCCCTTTAATAACTTGAAATTAAAGCAAGAAATACATATTTTTTACAAGAAAAATAATTAATTTGTTGTTTTAGTTATTTTTTGTTCAGAGATATTGATTGCTTATCTCAAAGTAACACTGTCATAATAAGTTAAATAAAAACAAGAAAAAATGTTAACTTCGCTTGCACCGAAGCTAAATACCCTTCACAGGTGCATTTCTGTTAGTAACTATGTGTTCAGTTTGTATGGAAGCTATATGCTATAGTTAACCGATCTGAAGAATTTCTTCGGAGATTACATTGTTGCCTTAAAAAATAATCTATACCAAATTTCGTGAATATATCTTGACAAATGTGAAAGTTTTCCATATAAGCATTTGATTCCGATCGTTCAGTTTGTATGGCAGCTATATGTTATAGTGGTCCGATATCGGCCGTTCCGACAAATGAGCAGCTTTTTGAAGAGAAAATTGCAAAATTTGCAAAATTTCAAAACGATATCTTAAAAACTGAGGGACTAGTTCGTATATATACAGACAGACAGACAGACATGGCTAAATCGACTCAGCTCGACATGCTGATCATTTATATATATACTTTATAGGGTCTCCGACGATTCCTTCTGTGTGTTACAAACTTCGTGATAAACTTAATATACCCTGTTCAGGGTATAAAAATATATATATAACGTATTATCAAAAATTCGAAATTGAATATTTTTATTGCCTACGACTTACTACATCATGTTACATATACATATGTAGCATAAAATTTTCAGCTTTCGCTGTCAGATATAACCAATATATAACCAATTTGTAACCAATATATAACCGTTTTATAACCAAAACTCAAATTTTGTTTCAATATGAGTGGTTTTTATTATACCGTTATTTCTTCGCTTCTAAACTTATGAAAATTGATGTAACGTTATTTTGCATTTTACATGGCAACAAAATTTTAAGCTTCTCCTATCAGATACCTATAACCAAGTTATAACCAAAACTTAATTTTTTTCAGTAGTAGTGCATGAGTAACTTGTCTCTATTGAAAACTTATGAAAAGTCATGTTTCGTTATTTTATTTGACAATATAAGACAAACTGTTCTAAAATGAAACTAAACTCTATATACTATTGTTTAATAAAATAGTAAAAAAGTTGTGTAATGCAAAATCATTAGCAAGCAATAAAAAAATGTAAGCGCAACCCACGATTTTTGAATTTGAATAGAGCGTTCAGTATCGCCACGCTTTGACTACGCTTTATTGTTGCCAATTTTCTTTAAATTGTATTAACTTGTCTTTGGTATTGTTCAATTCCCTTCTACTAAAAATGGTTTAATGCTATAAAATAGATTAATGATCTCATGGCTTCAAAGACGCACTATTGAATGGCAGTCAATATAAATGTAGCGAGTATTTTTAAGCATATAAATTTTTGAAGCGATAGCTGTCAAACCAACTGTCAATAGAAAACGCATGCTGTCAACAATGCTGTCAACAATTATGTACCATAATACATATTATAATATACTTTGGTAACACTATTTTGTAGTCATTTGGCGATTGTGCTGTTAGAGGCTGTTTCTTGCTAAATTTGGCTCGCAAAACTGAAAATTTCCTAACACGTAGAATTTTTTGAGTTTTACACAAAGAGTGCATTCTTCAAACCAGCACCATTTACTAAAATGACAAAAATAGCTGCATGTGGTGGAAAATGCTTGGACTCAAATTCAAAATCAGGACACCTCAAATACCTCACAGGCCTTTTAGCACATCAGTTGAAAT
This sequence comes from Bactrocera neohumeralis, assembly GCF_024586455.1. NCBI lineage: Eukaryota > Metazoa > Arthropoda > Insecta > Diptera > Tephritidae > Bactrocera > Bactrocera neohumeralis. Next base: position 21,856,164 of record NC_065921.1, read on the forward strand.
TAGATAAAAAACAAAAAAAAAAAAATTCTTACATATTTGTTGAGTAGCGTCACTTATCCAAATTAAGCCTAACAACGGAGAAAAATTCAAAGCTCTTGGATATTTTTTTCGAAAACTCACTAACTGCACGGTAAATTTTGAACGAACTTCACACTTATCAAAGTTGAGAAATACCCTATATTTTTTTCGTTTTTGCTTTGCTACCATCAAAATACCGTACAAGGTTTGAAACCATCACACAGTGGTAGCATTGATTTTTTTAAATCAAATGTTTATACTCCTAAAACGCACCCTCTAATTAAAAAAATCTATGCTATAAGTGTTAGTAATATGATTAATGATTTACGATTCAAATAATAGAAGTGAATAATTCAAAGCTACAATTATAAAATATTAATACAAAATTGTTCTAATGAATTTTTTTCTTAATAATTTTGACATTTTGAAACTGAAAGTGAAAGACAATAAACTTAAGACGAAGTTAACAACGAAGACAAACGTTGACGGCCAGTTTTGTTTTTAATAATGATCAATTCAACTGATTTAAATATTTTATAAACATAAAAAAGGTTATTAGCTTGGGTTAACTTAAAACGGGTGAACTAAGTAGAGGTACTTTTTTCAATAGCCATTTTTTTGAACAGATCCCGCCTGAGTCGAGTCAAGCTGTCATGTTTTTTGTTCAGTATTGTTTGGCGTTTCATCATGGAAAGACTTACGCCTTATTTGTAATTTAACCAAAATATTTAACTTTAGTTATGAACATTTTTCTTATAAATTTTTAAAATATTAGGACAAATATTTTGTCTTCATGCTTGCAAGTCTTGAGAAGCATAAAATATCAGTAATCCTACTAAAAAATGTCTACATTTTCTTCTTACTGTCTTTTTTTTATAATTTAACGTTTAGTTGATTGTTTTGAAGTTTATTTGCAATCCTTTCATAAGCATTGGTTTCGAAAAGTTCATTGAAAAGCACTATGACTGACACAAATATCAAATCACAGTCTTTTAACAACCACTCAGGTTTCTTAAATCGGCTCAAACTAATAGATGAGTACCCAAAAGATAATGGTTTTTGCATAAATTATGAAGGTTAAGAATTTAAATTGAGAAGTATATAAAGGTCACATAAATACAACAGTGTTATACAGCAGTCCCAAATGCAAATTGACCCTAGCAGCAACTGAGCCTCTGTAAATGAGTTGTGCAAGCCAAAACCATTAATGGAACTGCACACCTGCAGAGGAAAGGGAAGTAAAGCAAATCAAATAAAGTTGAACGGACCTCAAAGTGATAGTCAATAATGCATTTGTTTATGGACACACGGTGTCTTACAGATGTCGTAGCTATAGGGATCTCTATTCTCAACTCGGTCAGCACACTTGAAGAATGTGCAAAATTGGCAAGACAGTTTAAATATTTGAGAAGTTGTGTACATAATGTATAATAAATGTGTAAAGACTTGTACGAGTATATTAGTTCCGTCTCAAGCTCAAAAGTTGGTTATTGTTCAATCTAATGTTTGACACTTTAGTGACTTAAGGCGTTAAATGGGTTTACAGGTTTCAAAAAATCGAATTCTTTAATTGTCTTATTTAATACTGCAACACCTTTAGAATATTGTCCTAAATTTTCAAGTTGATCCGAGTAATAGTTTCAGAGTTACAGCCTTGAGAACTTGTGCGTTCGAGGCTAGCTAGGCTAAGTGCCTTATCTTTAAACGCGTTTTTCTCGAAACTGTGTTTCTGAAGTTGGTTGGCAAGATTTCTTGAGAACTACTCAACCGATCTTCACGAAATTTTACACAGGTCCTTGGGATATAATTTTTAAAGACTTGGATATGGGATTTTTTTTCGATTACAACTATTTTTTCGTAAAAATGTCTGCCAAAAATTCCAATTTTTAGGTTTTTTCCTTCGTCCAAATTCTAAGTTAAAGTTTTACTAAAATACGTATGTATTTTTTCACATTAGATGATCCTGTAAGGAATTATCCTCCCAAAGCGGGCGCATCTTTTTGCCGAGGGGTTACCGGAAATGGCTTCGCAATGGCCGAGCTTAAAATATTTTTTTCCAAAGATTTCGGAATTTTTTTGTTAATAGTGTATGTTTGTAATAATAAAAAATTCTAATAAAATATTTATTTTTTTTAAACGAAAAAAAAATTGTTGAAAAAAGGCTTTTCTTACCCGAGGAAACCCATGCAATCCCTTAAGTTTATTGATAAAAATTTTGGTTCCAAGGATAATTATCGAGAAGAAGAAGCCAAATATTGCTTAAGGTTGTTTATTGAAGCACCAAAATTATTGGAAAAAGTAAGTATTTCTAAACATGTTTTTGGAAGTTCAAAAGCATCACACTTAAGCTTGAATCTCCACTAAAATTTTATGAAAGAAAAATATTTTTGATCGAAGAGGCTGAAATCCCCTCGGCCACAGAGCTCAACATTCAACTACGCCTAATTCTATATCAGATCTCGCAACCATGCAATGGTGAACTTTAGTTAAGAAAGTTGAAATATGGTTTTAAAAACCAATTGCTGCTTTCGAAAACAAAAATGTGTTAATTCTCTTTTAACAAATAACTAAGTAAAAGGCTGTTCAAGAAACCAAGTGAAATTATCGTCTGTTTTCAATATCCACCTACAAAACATACTAACTGAAGACACAATCATTGTATACATGCATACATATAAATGCTAAGTACCCATATTAGGCATTGAATATTGAACAACTGTTTTGAAGAGACTCACTGTGAGGTGTTTCCCAATGGCCATTTACAGACATTTTGTTCAAGATTTTTACTTTTTCTAACAATTCACTTACCGCGTTTCTCCTCCATTGCTGCTTTGTTATGATTTTAAGTGGTGCTTTGGCGATACGATTTTTTGTTGATGGAAATAAATATGTTTTCGCAATGCGAATTGTGTTTGCGAAAAAAAGTGTTTTCGTTTTTTTTTTTACTTTTAATTTGGTGTTGTTTAGTAAAAATCACAATGGCACTTGTCTGCAATTAAAAGCGTTGCAAAATAACAACAAATCAACTAACGAATGTGGGTTGACTATATACGTGTTGATGTGTGTGTGTGTGTGTCTGTTTTTCTATGCGAAAATGCGCTCAAGGCGCAGAGTGGCTATAAGAAATGCGTCTGAGCTGGCAATCGATGAAATGAAAGTCACAATTAAATCAACGCTTCAACGCGCACAAAAGCGTGTGTGTGTGTGTGTGTGTAGGTTGTGCGTGTGTTGGTGGCTGTGCAGGCGCGTGCGAGTGCAAGTGGGCGCCGTAAAATTAAAGTTAAAAGTTGGTGGAAGGCAAAAATGAAATAAAATAAAATAAAGTAGCAAAATTGTTTGTTGCAATTTCACTTGAGCGATGGTTGGCGTACACATATTGTCCAAGCAGCGACTGCAGCTAACTGTTAATATATTTGACACTATGAAACAAAAGCAAAAAGTTGTTTGATAGTATTCGCAAAAACAAAGTGCTTGAATGGAAAACGAAAGTGTGGCTCGCTCAGCTACCAAAGTGTTACGTTTCAATGGTTCATAGGTGTTTTTGGAAAACGTAATTTTTTCTTAATTTCGAGCGCACAATTGCAACAACACTTCAAATTATTTGCGCGCACCAGCCACCAACACACAAAATTTGCCAGAAAAAGCACAAATAAAGTTTTTTATTTTTAAATTTTTTTAAATTAAAAACAACTAGTTTTTAGCACAAAATTAGATATTTTAAAAACAATAAAATAATTTTTGTTGTTTTAACTAAAAAAAAACATTAATTTTTAGCACTCAGTTTTCGATTTTCATAATTTTTTTAAATTAAAATACAATAGGAATTTTTTTAAACTGTAAGTTTCTTATAAAAACTGTATTTTTTGTAAAAACTGCAAATTTTTGCATTAAAATTTTTTTTCAATACAAAACAGCACTTTCTTATTAAAAGTGTAAAAACCGATCTTTGAAAAAAAAAACCGCAGTTTTTAATATAAACATTTTTTTGATATTTGTTTTTAATAAATAACTGTATAGAAACTGATTTTTTTTTTGAAAATATAACTGTATTTTTTTTTATAAAACCGTAAATATTTAAAAAAAAATCCGATTTTGAAAACAAACTGTAATTTGTTCAATAAAAACAATTTTTTTAAATTAACTGTACTATTTTTTTATATAAACCGAAATAAATGTAATTTTTTTTAGAAAACTGATTTTTTAATAAAGAATTAATGAAAAACATGTTTGTTTTTTAATAAAAAAACTGTAATTTTTTTCACAAAAACCTAAATAAATACCTAACTAATTTTTTTTTTTGTAAAACTTGATTTTTTAATAAATAATGTGTTTTGGTCGAAAACAGAATAAACCGTATAATCTTTCATGAAAATTGTTTTTTTTTTCAAAATGTTTTAATTTGTTTTCAATAAAATTAATTTTTATATTGTATTGTAATGTTTATGATGAAAATCGAAATTAAAAAAAAAAAACAGTTTTTATGAAAATAATTTTCTTTTAATAAAAACATTTTTTTTTATAAATTAATTTTAAAATTTATAAAAACAGTTTTTTTAATGAAATTTTGTTTCATAAATTAATCTTTTTAAAAGAATTTTTTTATTTGAAAACAGTAATTTTTGGTATAAAAACTGCATTTTTTATAAAAAAAAAACATAAATTAAGACTTTTATTAAAAAAATGTTTTTAATTTATTATTTTTTTTTTAATTTTTAACAACCTTCTATGCTGCTGATAACCATATATGTAGTCGTTGTTGTCCGTTTACTTTCAAACTCAATTTGGCTTATCTATGCCAAGTAGCGATTCGATCACACTGTTAAAGGCACTTTCAGTTAGGTTACACGTAATTTCTACACTTAAAATTTTTATTTTTCGAGAGTCTTTAGTTTTTATGTTCACTTTTTCGCATTAAATTTCTTGCAAATTAAATATTTAAAACTTGCTATTTTGCAGCGTTTGTTGTTGCTTTGTATTCGCGTTGCTACCACGTTCGGTGTTCGAGCGTAAATAAACACAGTCTGCAGTTGATTTTCGCTGATATAGTGGTTGGAAGCGCAAAAACGGCGCGCACACCAGCACCAGCAGCAACAGCAGCGGCAGTAGCACCAACAGCCCACAGCCAAAAGCTAACAGTAGAGCGACCGGCACCAAGCGTTAGCATGTTAGCATCGTGTGTTAGCGTTAGTGTCAGAGTCAGTCGCAGTCAATCAAGCCGGTTAAACCGTGCCAGTTTGGTCGTCAGTCAGCTGCTTGGCAAACGGCCAACTTGGCCAGTTAGCAGTGATGTTTACAGCGGCATTAGCAGTGCCGGCAGCGATAGCAGAAGCAGCAGAAATGGTTAGTTAGTTAGTGGCCTAACATACATAACTGCCGACGCTATGCGCAGCTTCGTGGCGCCGTCGGCGTTGGCTGCGTCTATTATGCTGTCGTTGGTGTTAAGTGAAGAGACCAACTTACAGTGTGCTATTTTGGAGTAACTACTTAATAAAGCGTGTGAAATGGTTAAAGTAACGATTCAAGTTATAATTCAATTGAATTGTAGGTTATGGTTGAATTCGGAAATGTAAGAGATTATAAAAGCTGTTTATTTAAACACCATTATCATTACATAGTTTTTAGAGAGAAAGTAGTTATTTGTAAATATATTTATGGAAGTTCAGAATCAGCATATAAAGACTTAAGGTCGAATCCCTGCATCCTTGAAGATTTTTTAAGACAATATTTTTCTGTATAAACGAAGTCCGTTTCAATTCCTGCTTAATTTTTTCTCAACTTTTTTGGTAGAGTGTACATATACCGTAAAATTTTATGTATCAAACTAAATTTTATTCGGGTTTAAGACAACTCGATGACATCTCTAATTTCTAAATGAGTTTTAAAACAAAAATAATACTTAAAATTCCCATCCTTCGTGAGATTTATTATCAATTTTTAAAATTTAATTCGATAAGAATGGTGACAATTTGTTATTTGAATACCAAATTCAACAAAGCACTTTTTTTTTAAGATACTTTACAATTTTCTCATTTCGAATTGATATGAATTAGTGTGTCCATCTTCAGTATTAAATTTACTTATATTTTGACTATTTTCGCGCAATTTATTTTAAAATTATGGGATTTTTGGGTATATTTCAAAATTTCAAAAAGTAAAATAGTATTGAACTAGTGATAAAAGCATTATTTTCCTTCATAGAGATAAAAATAACGGGATTTATGTTGGTAGTTTTTAAATGTAATGACTTTGCATCGTGATGAGACTGTTTTTTCAAGATTAGATTGAGGTTTTTCAACGAAAAAAATTATGCAAACACCTAAAAGGAGATATCGCTAATGCTATTACTAATTAATACATATATCCACACACATATAATCCACTTAAGAATTTTCAAGAATTTTTTTTTTTCATTAAACTATACAATGCTCTATAGTTATACAAAAAATGTTTCGAGTTGATTTGTAACGAAGAAAATTTTTTTAAACTACTTTATGCATATATGGTAAGCCCACCACCGGCTTAGCTCAAAACTTCTTTTTTCCAAATAGCGAGCGAAATAACTTTGACAATTCTTATCCGATCGGCTTCATGTTTTCAGATAAACTTTAGGATTCTATTTTGCATAGAAGTACATAGGAATGATTCAATACTTTTTTATGACCAGTTCATTGCAAAATTATTGACTAAAAGTTTAATTTTTCTGTTCAAATTCCTATAATTTGTGAAGGAATAAATGCATTAAAATTTCCCTACATACTTTTATGGGTATTTTCATGTGAATTTTTTTATTTGGTTCCAAGACGGTAATAGTGTATCCTAAATGTCACGCCGCTGCGCACTTTGGGAAAAAATATCTCATTAGCTTGAGGTTCAAACTTAATTAGTGTTTAATTAGTTTTTTGAATAAATTATTATATCAGGCAAAAAATGAATTAATATTTTAAAGATTTTATACCTACTACAGTGAACATTATAGTTACTTATAAATTATCAACGCGATGAGCTGTATAAGTATGCGACCTAGGCGCTCGGTTTTTGAGATGTCGGAAGAAGCTATTCAAGCTGCCAAGCAAACTCAAGTCCTTGTGTGGAAAACTCCCCATTTGTCAAGTTATCTTCACAAAATCTGGCATGGACTTTTGTCAAATACAGCGCTACAATCTACATATAAATTGTTCAGATCGAGCAACTATAGCTTATAGATGCCATAAAAACTGACCGATCTAAATTAAAAAAAAAAAAAAAATTCTATATACCCTTTTTTACAAAGAAAAAATGCTCCTGTGCCTTGGTTCTGCCGAAGTTAACGTCTTTTGTTACACCTTACCATACCCTTAGCTTATGGATGCTTTATTATGCTTTAGAAGCTTCTAAAAATCGTTTTTTTGTTTTTGGTTAAAACTCTTTAAAAATTATCTAAAAATACATTCCCAAAGTTGTAGATGCAAATTCGAAATATTATTGAAGCTAGAGGAGAAATAGTGGCCGAGGTATATGAGCGCTTGGGCAGAAAGAGAAAACTTTGACGCGCGATTTCTCGGTTTTTCATTTTTACGATTTTTCTTAATTGGCGGGCAAGATAGATAAAAATTATTACCTTTGACAGTAAATTATCTTCTATTTAAACTAAAAAAAAGAAAAGTCAAGTTTCAACATATTTTAAACAACAAAAAAATTTTTGGGCAAAAACCACTTTTTTCAATTTTAATTTTTTTTTTTTAGAATTTTACACTATTTTTACACAAAGGCAGAATATAAAAGATTTCGTATTCAAAAAATCAATTATTCAAAAAAATTAAGTTTTTACGCCTCTAAAGCAGGCTCCCCCTTAAGGCACATGGTTGGACAATCAGGAGATGAGATTATGAAAACTTAAAAGCGATTGGCCGATATTAAGAAATACATATCGAAAAACCTGATGACCCAGTATAAAACAAAAAAGTCTATTTAAAGGAATATTCTGACAAAAACTTAGTGAAATCGAAATTACGTTTCAAACGAAAACATATAGAAGTGTTTGTTTATGCTTAAAGTGATTTTTGCGAAAATTTTGAAAGTTGTATTATATTTAAGCTTAGACAGTATCAGAGGTTAGGTTATGTTAGAAAAGCTTATAATGACTTATATCTATCTGTTGGATCGTAAAATGAAAACATATTTAACATACTCTGCTATATAGATTTAGGCTTTAACTGATATATCGTAGAATCTGAGATTGGATAATAACTTTGTGGGTTAAAATCTACACGCAGATAAAAGTTGCATTTTAAAATTATTATTATTTTCTCTTTCTAGCGACATTCGTTCCTAGGCATGAATTTTCCAATCTTCTACGGTATTTCTGGTATATAAAATATTCTCTTTTGACAAGCAAAGCCTCCTTCTACTACAACATCCAACTTGACGCTGCCGCGTTGCTCTTAACATTGACGTTAAACAGTGCCTGTTAGCTAATAACAGTGGAAGCCAATAATGGCGCCATCTCTTTAGTTACAGTATTTATTACCGTTATTGCTACCGACTTCATAGTTTCGGTTGCTGTTACGACTTGTATACAATGACAAACTGCAGTTGTTGGCATTTTACTTTCAACATGACCATAATATTTACAACAACCTCAATGTTGCTGTTACTTTTGTGACGGAAAATACTTTTTCTCCATTCCCCACAAAGTGAAATGAAATAAAAATGTGTTGTGTGTGTGTGTTGGTGCATAATTTGCTGTTTCGATTACCGTTTTGCTTTGCCAATAACTTGCGATGCATCTTTGCGCCGTTTTGCTTTCTTTTATCTACGCTTGTCATTGGAGTCAGCTGAGTGCGGCAGCTGGTGACTTTTTAGCTTACTAATATAGCTATATATGTATATATATATACGTATACTATAGATATACTTCAAAAGTGTGGAGATTGTATAAGCCTGTGAGCGGCTGTGAGGCAAGTTAGTCACGTGCTGTTGTCATTATAGTTTTATTTTTTGATTTTAGTGGCTTGACTAGTTTTGGATGATGGGCATTTTAGGCAATTGAAAACAAATGCAAAAGCAAAAAATCAACAAGTTGCAATTTTTGTAGTTTGCTTTTTTTCCTTTGTCCTTTAAAGTGCTTTTCATAAACCATTTTGTGATAAATTAAATTCGATATAAATAATATTGGCAATTATCGATGATGCAATATTGATTTTGGATAGCTCAAAACCACAAAAAATGTTATATAATATTACTAATTTTTTTTAAGGAAAGCTTCAAAAGATGGTATACTATACGAGTAAATAGAGCAAATAACGAAATAGTAGAGCAAAATAACAGAAAAGTCCCTGTATATGGAGACATACTTAAAAGCTTTGCGAGATACATATATATATACACTCCAAACAAATTGTAGTTCATAGCATTTTTTCTTAGCCTTGCCATCGTCAAAGACCGAAACGCTTCTTCTCTACAAATAATTGTCGTAATTTTTGTTTTGCTACATCATCATCGTCAACTCTTCGCTGCTATCAACATTTGTAAATTTATTGATAAAACAAATATACGTATGCATATGTGAATATTTTTTCGTTGTTTCGCTTTTATCGCTGCAAGAAACATGAAAACGCGGCATATTTACTACGCTGTGGTATTTAATAGTTTGTTTTGATATGGAAGTATGTCACAACTGAGTCGATATAGTCGTAGTCGTAGGCCTATGTTGTTTTGGCGACGCATGAACGTATATAAACACATAAACACACTCTGTATTCAAACAATTATATGGAAATTGTCACGGAAATAACAGCATTTAATTTTCGCACAAATGTTGCGTATACGCAGTGTATTTGGTTTATGGTGGGACAATTATTCGACTAAAGTTTTAGTTAAAATGAAAACTCTTAATTTTTCATTGAATAATTTAAATAGCAATTTTTGGTGGATATTGTAATTGCATTAACATATAAATGGTTTTGAGTTCGATATACTTTTACACTCGCAATCTTTTTTATAACCTTGCCACATGTTGCACAGAGAATAATACTTCTTTATTACACTTACAACTTATCGAAATATATGCCAGCTACATATATACTGTAGCAAAACGGTTGAGAAGAAGAGACATAACTAGTTTCACACATTTTAAAGAGTGTGTGTGAGTCCTAATAGGCATATATGTACATATGTAGTATATCAAAAACATTTAGGACTATCATCAAACTTGGTGAAGACCTTACATTTTTTATACAATGATATGAAAACCTTATTCAATAATAGCCGCTTGCATAACCGACTAGGCTTAAGCATAGCATTAGGGAAGTTAAAATTCATCGTTGAAGCTAATTCAATGAGGTTAACTTACTTCAAAATTTAAACATAATTCCATTTATACATTGTCATTAAATAATTTTGATTATTATCAATCAACCCCCATTTACTAAATATGTGGATCTACCGATTGGCTTTGTAGCGTAAATTTCCTTTTCACTATATGCTAAATTAAGAAAAAAAAGGCGCACAATCCCAAAGGGCACATATCTCCATCTGAAGTTTTTTTATGAATTTCAAAGCTGTCGGATCATTAATTTGAGAATTATATCATTTTAAGCGAAGCGACTTTTGTTATTTTAAATAATATGGATTAGAAAGATCGCGTGTTGATAAAATATTGCTTTTTGAAGCGGAAAAATACAGTAATTTCAGTTGAGGTAAAAACTTGGTTTGATGACGAGTTTCCGGACACTGCCTTGAGAAAATCAGCCATCAAGGATCGGTGTGCTAAGTTCAGACGTGGTGACAAGTTTTTGCGCCGATATGTAACAATAGATGAAACATGGCTCCAGCATTTTACTTCAAAGTCCCATCGCCTAGTGGACTTCACACGACACACGAACCCGCTTCAAAGCGTAGAAAAACACAACAGTCAGCTGGCAGCGTTATGGCGTCTTTAATTTGGGATGCGCAGGGAAAACTTTTTATTGACTACCTTGAGAAAGGAAGCACCATCAACATTAAGACGAAATCGACGGAAAGCGGCCGTATTTGAAAAAAAAAGAAAGTGCTGTTTCACCAAGGCTACGGGCCGTGTCACAAGTCTGTGAAAGTGATGGAAAAATTAAGAATTGAATTGCTTCCACATCCACTGTATTCGCCAGATCTGACCCCAGAGACTTTTTTCTGTTCATAGTTCTGAAAAGAATGCGGCTTGTGAAGGTGTTTCCGTCGAAGGAAAGGCCTTTTTTAAGCAAAGGACAAATCGTGCTAGAAAAATAATACACTCAGTCCTTTTTTTACGCGAATTTCTCACTTCAACGCGATTGCTTTTTTTCGTTTTTTGCTTGGTCTTAAACTTTCAGCAGAATTGGAAAATTATTTTGTTGCAAATGATACTGATGCCGAACGTGCACGAATTTTTCAAAAAGAATTGAGTCTCTGCATGTTAAGATATAAACAACTACATCGGAATTTATTGGGTCCAAAAAGAAGCATTCAAACTCGGAGATGCTAAGTCAATCAGAACATCAATCCATAGTTCTTACTATTGATTCTGATAGAAATTCTAGTGATATCAGTGCCGGCCATCAAAATAAGCGGCTAAGAATAATTTCCACTACGGATAATGACAGTGATTAAAAAGCATTCAACGGGTTTTTCAATAAATCTACCTATTTTCTATTTTCTTCTCTTTTATATATGGTTTTTGTTTTGTATTTTTTATTTTGTTATGAATGAATAAATCATAAGTCTGAAATTTGAAACTTATTGTATTGTTTTTGAATATTTTTTTGCGCGTATATTTTGTTATACGCGATATTTTTTATATTCGGAACCAATTCGTCATTTAATATTGGAAAACTAACCATTTTTACGCGATTAGTGACAGAACCAAAAATCGCGTAAAAAAAGGACTGAGTGTAATTTCAAACTTTGTACACATTTCTGACATATAAAATATCTCCCTCTATCCTTTAGTAATTTTTATTTTTTACATTAAGTGTGTTTACCACCCACAAAATGGCGGAATTTTTTAGTGGAAAATAATAGTTTTCACTTTAAATGGCCGCCAAAAATTTTTAAATAAGAAAGAAGATTATCAGAGAGCGATGGGAGGAAGATTTGATTATAATTTGACTAATTTTTCTGGGTTCTTTATTTTCGGACAATTTCCAGCCGAGTTATGGGGAACACCGCAAAGTGTTTTTTTATCAAGACGTTCTGGGAGAAGCTCTGTTGCGGAATATGCTTCAATATTTCTGCATGAAAAAATTACGCTAGATTGCCAAAAGTATGGTCAATAATGTGCAGAAGGTTCGAATAAAATTACTCAATCAGTATTTAAGAAATAAATTCGCAAAAAAAGCCTTTTTTTACCTTAAAATACTTACCCTCCCCTTAAGTCAAGTGTATCGAAAACTTGTTAATGGAAGAAAAATCACAGTAACTCCAATTTATAAGTCATTATGATGTGATTCGGTATGAAAAAGTGGTGATATTAATTGATAACTTTCCAAAACACTAGCATGGTGAATATACATACATATGTACTGTGTATTTAACTTTAAAGTGGATATTTTGTGTTTTACAAGAACTAAGTGGAAATGTGAGCTATAGAATATTCTAGTGTGATACGGAAAATTGGGTATATTTTCACGGAATAGCGTATGCTTTACTATATGATCACTATTAAAACTCCTCCATATATTTTGGTTAAGCTATATTTTTAAAGTATCTTGAATTCAATTAGCCTTCGAAATTAATCCCTTCTTATAATTTTTCTAATAAATTTAAAAGAAAATTCACTTACCTTACGGCACTGTACTTGAATTTTGCTGATGAAAGTCATTAAAAGTTTGTAGTCACTAGAAAAAAATAAAAAAAGTAACTTTAATATAATGTAAAGTATTATACAACCAAACTCCCTCTATTTGAATATTTATTTGAGTTAATCAGCTACTAACTAGGTAATATCAACCATTTTGTTAAAAATCAAACCCATCAAGTCAAAAATAAATTTTATTAAAAATGTAAAAATTAAAAGGAGAAATAAAGCACTCAAAGAGTGTGCGACAGAAGAAAGAAAAAATATCAATTAAAGGCAATGTACCTGCAAGCATCTAAAAATACCCGAAAAAAACCTCGGTATGTCAATGAGGCTTAAACAGTAGTCCGTTAGCAAAATCGCATTTGTCCAATTAATATTTCAGTTCGAACGCTGGTCTTTAATAAACAAGTTGGACTATGACTGCGTTTTTTCATTCAACATTGGGCACCACGATTCGTAAAAGTCCATTAACAGTTAAATAAAAATAAAACAACAATAACAAAATTAAGCAGTTGATTGGCCGCTGGCAATAAATAAAGTTGCTAGAAAATAAAACGGCCTGACTGGCGGGAGGGATGAGTAGTGATTTTCGCAAAAATAATGACATTGAAATTGTAAATTGTAATGTGAGCGGTGAATGCGCATGCGCAAAACTCGACAACAACACGTCAAGCGCGCGCACACGCAGCGTATAACAATAACAATAGCTCAAGTCTCGCGCTGTTCGAATACATAGTTTGCTGATCGAGTGGCACAACGCGCTACATACGTACAATATAAGAAACAACTTTATCATTAGTAAACGGCAACAACAACTAAAATACGCTTTTTAGAGTACATGTCGTAGGTAGAGCTGATTTTGTAAATGTTGCCGCTGAGCTTGTAAGTTTCAACACCTGCTGTGCACACAAGTACAAGTTACAAAAAAAGGAAAAAAAGTCCTAATAATCCGCGTATTATTACAGAGCACTGTGTTAGTAACTACATATTGAATGCCTATACTAATAGACAAGTGCATGATGACCCGTGGTTAAGCGTGCAAAATATTTTTTTTTTAATAATTTTCAAGTCATGTGATTTGTTAAAAGCCGAAGAAACATAAGAGTTGTAAGTTATAAAGGTTTATTTTCCATTAAAGAGGAGAAAATTGTTTTAAAAATATATGTAGTTAGTAGTCCTTTTATGTTATATATATATATACTCGTATATATATACATACACAGACTGAATGAAAAGCTGAATATTTGTTTTGCTTCGTATTCTGAAAAATAGGTTTTCAAACACTTCTAAGAAAGTCTATCCAATTATGAGCTATAAGGCACTTCGACTTACAGTTTGCCATTTTTTCTTATTTTGAGATATTTTTGTAGAGCATTCAATTTCCTACAAAATCTATGAAACGAGATACTTTTGAGGTAGTTGGAAGAGAGATTTTGATATCTGATGATAGAAAAAAAAAAGCTTAGAGCCCCATACTAACTCGCCTGTGTGAGGCGTTTTTGAAGAGTGAACAGTTCTGAGAAATATGCATCTAAAGTCAAAGCGATGCCATAAAATACCTCTAATTTGTAGGAATTTAAAGATAAAAAATCACGATTGTGGTGTATTTTCTATGGAAAATTTTTACATGCCTTGGTTCAGTTCTTAATGTTAATATTAAGGGATAAATTTTTCAGGGAATTTTTTCGAGGGTTTTTCCAAGGAAATTTCGTGACGGGACTGAAAAAAATTATTAATTAAAAAAAACGCCCTAATATATAGTGGCTGATTTTGTTGAGATACATATAAGGTTTAGTCTAAAAGTGGCTAACACAATTTAGATCGTTTCATATCAATATCATTTAGATCCATATCTTTAGATATTATTGGATACTTAATTATTTAAATTTTTAAGGATAAAAATGGAATTATGTTATTGGTTTTGCAAGTCCACTGAAATGGAGGTGCCATAACAAAAGGAATACTCTGAATTATACTTTTTGAAAATCTAGAATGTCTTAATAAAGCAAGCGAGTTTTCTTATTTAATACCGCTATCTCTAAAAACTGTCATTTCGATTAAAGTCTTTATAGAATATGTTTCTAATGGTGTGTAGAATAGAAACTGTGATTTTTTTAGGTAAACGACCTGTTCAAGTTCCTGAAAAAAGTTACTAGGTACCAAATCTTATTTTTCCCTTTTATGTTAAAAACGGACGAAATTTTTAAACACAGTACATAGATATGGAACCAGTTTGCCATGATATTTGTAACATACAAAAGGAAGCGTCGGAGATAATAAAAAGTATATATATAAATAATCATGAGCAGAGTCTGTATATACTCGAAGTGGTCACTAGTTTTTGAGATATGGACCTGAAGTGTTTTTGCATACTTTCTTTTCTCACCAAGAACCTGCTCATTTCCCGGAAACACCGATCTCGCATCCCTATATCATATAGCTGTCTTACAAACTAATCGATCAAAATCAAGTAAAATATCTTTTTAAATCCTTTTATGCAAAAATTAAAAATTTTACATGTGAAGGGTAGTATTCGGTGCAGCCGAAATTAGCGATTTGTCTTCTTTTAAATTCGGTAAAAAAAATTATGTGAACTATTCGATTGCCGGTAGATATTGTTAAGGGCTTACAGGTCACAAAAAATCGATGTTTTTTATTGACTTATTATTATTCTACAACACCTCTAGAATAGTATCTTAAATTCAAGTTGATCCGAGTAATAATTTCGGAGATACAGCCTTGAGAACTTGTGCGCTCGAGGCTAGCCAGGCCAAGAGCGCCGCGTTTTTCTCGAAACTGTGTTTTTGAAGTCGGTTGGCAAGATTTCTCGAGAACTACTCAACCAATCTTCATGGAATTTTACACAGGTCTTGGAGATACAATTGTTAAAAACTTCGACGAAAATTTTTTTTTCGATCTGCCAAAAATCCATTTTCCATTTTTCTTCCTTCGTATGAATTCTAAGTTAAGATTTTAACTCCTGTAAAACAGGTTTTTTTTTCATTCAGTAATAGTGTATGTTTGCAACAATAAAAAAATTTAATTTTTTATATGAGAAAAAAAATTTAAAAAGGCTGTTTTTTACCCGAGGAAACTTATGTAACCCCTTAAGTGGAGCTTGCGGAAGAAGTGGAACGAGATCAGCTCTTGTTTGGAAGAATTGTTGTCATATCTATTATAATTTGTAGATCCGATCCCTAGCGACTTTTTTGTATTATTAGATTTAAATATACGGAAAACGCAGAGGTAATCGCCGATACTGATGTCCTGAAGCAAAAGACATTCGCTCTACAAAAATGGTATCAAAAAGTTGGAAGACAGCTATAATCGGTGTATCTCTTCGAGGGAGACCAAATTGAATATCTTAGTCAATATCTTTTGAAAAAAAAAAAATTGTATTTTGTTTTGTAACCTGTCGTATATACCGATGTATGTATTTCAGTCCAATTCACTGACGGTTACAGATTTATTTTATATAATTCCCACATTTGAGTAAATATTAGCGTTAAGCTGGTTAAAAAGTCAGAAAAAACAACCTAAATATCAGTGATAAAGACAAGTAATAATAAAACACCTAACGTTTCCGCAACACATATTATTTTCTATATAAACTAATAACATATACATATATGAATATACATATATATATAGATAATGCTCAAGTAGTAAGCAGTTTTCAAGCTCAATTATTTCTTTTTGTTTTTACACCTTTTAACATTAAGACCGAAAATTTGCTGAAACCCAAAAATCAATCACAAATCGCCAACAAATTCAAATATAATATATGTGTATACATAAGCCTCTGGTATATGTATGTGCGTTTATTCATAGGCTCACCCACTACCACCGCTTTAAGGCAATAAATATGATATTGCGAATACACGCAATTTGATAGCGATTGTAAAGTAATAAAAATAGTTATTTCACAGTTGTGGGTCTCTGGTGCCAAGTGCAGATTTATTGTTAAATAATAAAAATTACTCAGGTCTAAAGAAAACAAACTTCTATCGCCAACTAATACTTCAAATTTAAGGTCATGGCGAAGTACGCGCCAAAAATTAGTTTTATTGTTTTTGTCATCTCATAGCCTGATGCCTCAATTGATAGATCACGAGTACAGGTATATGTATGTTATTTAAGCGCATGCGCATGCTGCTTTAGATGTTTTCATTGAATGCATTGAATGTATTACTATTATTAAGTTTTTAATTTGTTATATTTCAATAGCTTTGCATGTTTTCTGAATTTTTTGAGATTTCATTAAAAGGGTAATTATAAAAAAAAAACCAGCGATTTTGGTACAGCATGTGTGCGAATGTGTAGGTATGTACATATGTATGTAGGTATTTTAGGAGACTCTAAGTCTATAAATACTTTTCGACAGGTTTCCGAATGCTATGCAACAGATTAGTAATAATAAATTATATAAAAGAAGCTGATGAGTTAAACTTATGTATTTGAAAATGTATTGATTTTTGCAGTTTTAATTTCTTTGCGCTAACATATGAATTTTGTAGACATAAGAAGATATTTTATGAGTGAAGTATAAGTATGAGAAACAAATTAGAAAGTGTGTAGATAACAAGTGAATTGAAGAGTCTCCGGCTTACCACAGTTAAACACATTTTTTTTGCAAAATTCGTTTTTTTATTCAAATTAGTTCCCTTCGAGGGTAATACATACATTGATTTTAGCGACCCCCTAACTTTGCGATACCATTTTTGTAGTACGTTTGGTCCTTTGCTTTTAAATAGGCCACAGTTTCGGCGATCACCTCTCCATTCGACGAAAATTTCTTCCCAGTGATCATTCCTTTCAGATCTAAGAACAGGAAATAGATCTGAAGAATATGGTTGACTTGTGACACCTTGCATTGTATTGGTGAAAAATTTCTTTCTATTTCTTCAAATGAGGCCATTTTTCGACGATTTCGTCCAATATAATTATTACATAATAGTCTCTGTTGATGGTCCTTTCTTTTTCATGTAGGTTTCTTACGTGTTTCCGTGATTTAGAAAGGGTTCATCACATGAAGTCCACTCGAATGACTGTCGTTGGGACTTCGGAGTGAAATGATGGAGCCATGTTTCACCCATTGTCACATATCGACGCAAGAACTCTAGTTTAGTACGCTTAGACATCTCCATGAGCTATTAGATAAAATAAATCAAAAGCAAAAAAATACTGCTCAGGAACTATACTTTATATCTGAAGATATAAAGTTTAGTTTTGTAAAAGGTTCAGGCCGTTATAAAAATGAGGCTAGAATACATTGCGATGTAGACAATTTTTTCAAATTATCAGCGTTTGTTTTCTCCCAAGCCCTCAAACCATTTGGCTTTATTTAATAGCCGTAGTTTGGTTTTTCCTGTAGAACCCCCAAAGGTGATCTAGTCACTGATGCCCAGAGCAGACTTAAATTATGGAGGGAACACTTCTCCAGCCTGCTGAATGGCAGTGAACGCACAACACCAGGAGAAGGAGAACCCGATTCCCCAATCGATGACGATGGAGCAGACGTTCCATTACCCGACCATGAAGAAGTTCGAATAGCAATTGCCCGCCTGAAGAACAACAAAGCGGCAGGGGCCGACGGATTGCCGGCCGAGCTATTCAAACACGGCGGCGAAGAACTGATAAGGAGCATGCATCAGCTGTCAAGACCCGTGAAAGGAGAATCGACACACACCACCTCTTCGTCGATTTTCAAAGCTTTCGACAGCACGAAAAGGAGCTGCCTTTATGCCGCGATGTCTGAATTTGGTATCCCCGCAAAACTAATACGGCTGTGTAAACTGACGTTGAGTAACACCAAAAGCTCCGTCAGGATCGGGAAGGACCTCTCCGAGCCGTTCGATACCAAACGAGGTTTCAGACAAGGCGATTCCCTATCGTGCGACTTTTTCAACCTGCTTTTGGAGAAAATAGTTCGAGCCGCAGAACTAAATAGAGAAGGTACCATCTTCTATAAGAGTGTACAGCTGTTGGCGTATGCCGATGATATTGATATCATCGGCCTCAACACCCGCGCCGTTAGTTCTGCTTTCTCCAGGCTGGACAAGGAAGCACAGAAAATGGGTCTGGCAGTGAACGAGGGCAAGACGAAATATCTCCTGTCATCAAACAAACAGTCGTCGCATTCGCGACTTGGCTCTCACGTCACTGTTGACAGTCATAATTTTGAAGTCGTAGATAATTTCGTCTATCTTGGAACCAGCGTAAACACCACCAACAATGTCAGCCTAGAAATCCAACGCAGGATAACTCTTGCCAATAGGTGCTACTTCGGACTGAGTAGGCAATTGAGAAGCAAAGTCCTCTCTCGACAAACAAAAACCAAACTCTATAAGTCACTCATAATTCCCGTCCTGCTGTATGGTGCAGAGTCTTGGACGATGTCAACAACGGATGAGTCGACGTTGCGAGTTTTCGAGAGAAAAGTTCTGCGAAAGATTTATGGTCCTTTGCGCGTTAGCCACAGCGAATACCGCATTCGATGGAACGATGAGCTGTACGAGATATACGACGACATCGACATAGTTCAGCGAATTAAAAGACAGCGGCTACGCTGGCTAGGTCATGTTGTCCGGATGGATGAAAACACTCCAGCTCTGAAAATATTCGACGCAGTACTCGCCGGGGGAAGCAGAGGAAGAGGAAGACCTCCACTCCGTTGGAAGGACCAAGTGGAGAAGGACCTGGCTTCGCTTGGAATATCCAATTGGCGCCACGTAGCGAAAAGAAGAAACGACTGGCGCGCTGTTGTTAACTCGGCTATAATCGCTTAAGCGGTTTCTACGCCAATTAAGAAGAAGAAGAAGTTTGGTAATGACTACGACTTTCTGAAGGGTATTCGACAGGCTATATTTTCTAACTTTGAACATAAATTGTAGTAAAATAGATTCAAAACTAGACTTCCAGACGGTCAATTATGGGCATTTCTGCCTTGTTTTTTCCATTGAAGTGACTTTGTTTAACTGCTTTGGCACGCCTTCTGACACATACGGCTCATACAATTTGGTCCAGTTTTATCACCTTTTCACAGATGTAAAGAGGTCTAACACCTTTAAATCATTAAAGCAGCTGATGCATACAAATTACAATAATAAAGTTAGGAATATTCTTGAAACTCTTGCAGAGGCTCCGAATCGAAGAAATTTTATACATACTTACATATAACTCGTACACTGACCGCCAGTTAGAGTAATGGAAATAATTATATCTACTACTATATGCGAACTTGGTTAATTTGTAGACCAATTTTATACTTTCAATTTTGATGAAAGCTTAACGATCTCATATTAGGTATATGGGAGGTACTATTGACCAGATTTTATCTATTTTTTCCAATACTATATTCAGATATATTCGATATAAAGGCAACCGGAAAATCAAAAACCTTTGTATTAGGTATATGGGGGCTAAGGGAAGTATTGACCAGATTCAACCCACTTGTAACACACAGACATACTACTATCAGGGAAAAATTCTCTCTGAATTATAATTTATATGTCACGTATTGACCGATATTTTTGGAAAAAATCAACTATAAAAACTGGGTCCACATATTCTGCACCAAGGAGCTTGAACAGTTTTGATTGGATTTGATTTTTTGTGGCATACTTAATAGGAATTATTAGTAAAAGTTTTATCTTGATATATTAATATAATCCTGATTCTTTTTACAAATGGACTTTAAAACTGTGTTATAGTATGGGAACTAGGCGTTGTTGTTGTCCGATTTCGCCCATTTTCACACTGTGATATATGAATATGAGAGGAATGCCAGGTACCAAATTCTGTTGAAATCGGTTGGTCGGGTTCCGAGATACGTGATTTCACTTAAAAGTGGGCAGTATCCCGCCCATCGTTTAGTTATGGTATCTCATATGTGGTTATTGGCATTTTGTGGGCGTGGCAATAGTCCGATTACGCCCATCTACCATTTCGATCTTTTGTTTTGCCAAGGAATACACATACCAAGTTTTTACTCAAGTTATCCAAGTTTCGATTGCACGGATGGACGGACGAACAGACAGACAGTCAACAGGATTCCAACTTTTTTTGTCATCCCGATCTTTTATATATACATATATAACCCTATCTATCTCTCTTAGTTGTAAGTGGTACATATGTATGTACAACCCTTAGGTGAACAAAAATAAAAATAACGGCACTTTTTTCAATGAAATTGTCCTTGTATCTTTCAATATCAAAGGTTTTAACCTCATACCATTTATTAAGAATTAAAAATTCGAAACACTCTTGTAATCTGCTTCGATACCGAAGAATTAACTATGGTGTTATGCAGAGAATACAAAAGAAATATTTTTATGCGATAATCTTTGCGAAACTGATGACGGCATCAGCATAGTGGTATACGTTGACTGTCTTGACAACCATTAATTACATTTTTCAACCCATACAAACATACATATGACAAAGTTCTGTCGTCTGCTTGGACCGCCTATCCGATCTTTTAGTTTATACTGAAAACTAATGATCTCTAAATTTTATCATTTTTCGATCTTCTCATACTATCTGTATCATTGGTATGTTTTGTTCAAATAGTTTGTTATTGTAGTTGAACGTAGTAATGACAATGTCATTGACAAAACCAAATGCATATCTATATAGATGCCATCCTCTCTATGAGTTACAAACATACCGCGTTGCCTGTCTAATAGTCTTGACGACTGAATCGGTAAATTTACGCACACACCTTGACAGTTGCGTTTTGACAATTGTGACGCTGTCAAACTTGTCTTCACCATATTTTATTTGTCAAATTCTTTGTTCACCTCACCCAACTATGTACTCACTAGGCGAACATTAACAGCTCTTTCTTAGCCTATATTTGAAGTGCGTTGCATTGTGATTGAGTGTCGTGGGAAATGACAGAAACAGCAACACTTCGGTTTTCGCGTAAAATAACAACTAACTTAGAGGCAAAAGACACAATAAAAAATAAAATAAAAACAAAATGAAATAAATATGACCGTATTTATGTACGAGTATATAGTATATAGTATATACATACTTGCTATAACAAATAGATTGACATATCTTTTATTGCCCGCTGAATGCCGTGTGCCACCTTCCGCGCCTTCTTTGCCTTGCACTTTAAGCTTTCAGCAATTTTTCGCTATTCAATACTTGCCGCTATTCGCTCATATCTTCGTTTTGTTTTACTGGCGTGTCAAGTGTCGCGGCTGTAACGCTCTTGTGTGTTGGCGTTGGAAGTGTTTTGATGTTTTTCTAAAGTGTTGCAATTTTTTATGCGGTTTTATGCGTTTTGTCGGAACTGCCTTCGCCGGCGTTGAAGCCGCTTTTAAGCGTTGACCTTGACATTGTTTCTACTTTCACATCTCATACCACATTGCAGAGCTAGAAGCAATAAATTTTAACTAATTTTTGTGGTTTTGTAATGAATTATGTGCTTGCAGAGGAAGAGATAAAGAAATATGCGTGGGTAGACATAACAAAGCTAAGATATTTTTTGGTCTAGGTACCATATTTCTTAAAGTGGTGTTAAAGTGCAGATCTTGGATGATTTGCAGAATTATACATTTTGGTATTTTCTTTTGTACTTAATGCTAATGCCGTTCAAAATAATGCATGAAATCCAAAATATTCGATAACAGCGCTGGCTGCTCTAGCCAATATATTTATGCAAGTATGACAGATAATTGGTAAATAGGTGTGAACTACCTGGAGTTTCAGAAAATCGTTCATGTTCAATGCTCAATAAGCACAGTAAAGAGCGTATTTTCATTTAATGTTTTATTAAATGACGACTAGATCTCCTTTCCATCAGTAATACCATAAAATTCGACTTGCTTTCGAAATAGTATCACGCATTTGCTTCAGCTTTAATCGAATAAACTCGAGGAAATTAAGGTCCTCAGTCAGACGTATTGTTGCTTAGTTGAAGACAACTCAGCTTTAAATGATTTTACTCCAGGATATTTCTCTATCAGATTCCATGAAAAAAAAATACATTCTAAAATTTACCGATCCTACTAGGTAGAAAAGTACAGCTCTTGGCAGGATAAAATCCGGGTTAATTCCGGTAACGTAGAACCAGCAGTTGTGGGAATATGTTGCAGGCGAAGAGCTCAAGTTGCCGCGAGAATCGAGAATGACCCTTACGCAGCTTCGCTTTAGATACTGTAGCAGGTTCCTACTTATCTAGAAACGATCGAACCACCTCTTTTCATGTTCTGCTAACCCTACACCCGACATCGAGGACAACTTATATAATTCTTTCCATCCTAACAGAGACTAGGTAAACGCTGCATACAGATGTGCTTCATAGGAATAAGATGTTGCGATGTTCATGAGTTGCCTAATCTTGATCAAGCGCAATTACCGTATTCTCACAATCTCTGAGTTAACATATTTTTCCAGTAATATGGAAGTCAAACAGAAATGGTCGCGTTTCTCATAGTTGATGATAACAAGAGTTCAATTCTCTTTTTAAGCATTAGACAACGCTATCAAGCACCTATCCCTGCCTTCAAATAGAAATATGTTTGTCCTCTTCTAGCTGAATATGGTCGTTTTCGCTTACCTTTTGGTAAGATATTAGTTAATCATATAACATTGTATGCATACCAGATTCTCTCTTCCTACATGTGTGAAAGTTCTTTTGGGCGTTTATTTTCTGCATTTCTTCTTTTTCCTTAACACGTTTTTTTAGTTGTATCATAAGGGAAAAAAGGAAGGGTGAAATATTCGAGGCTTATGCTTTATAGGAAGCTTTCATGGAAACCAAATACCTAGAAGAGATTGAGGAAGGCATCAGTCGCCTTATATTGTTATAGAAGAGCGATTGCGAAGAGGTGAGGCTCTAGTGGGGCTCTATTAAACCGCAATTAAGCCAATAACTTTTTATGGGGTCGTTGTCTGGTGGGAGGCTTTTGGAAAAACCACATTAGCTGATACTCTTTTACTGATGTATGGAAGCTAACAAAGACCAAACTCTACAAATCACTCATCATCACCGTCCTGCTATTTGGTAGGAATGGACGATGAGAACATCTGATGAGTCGACGATACGAGTTTTCGAGGAAAAGGTTCTGCGGAAGATTTATGATCCTTTGCGCATTGGCAACGGCGCAATCGATGGAACGAGTATTGTTCACCATAGTTCAGCGAATTAAAAGACAGCAGCTACGCTGGCGAGGTCATGTTGTCCGAATGGATGAAAACACAACAGCTCTGTGAGTATTCGACGCAGTACCCGCCGGGGGAAGCAGAGGAAGAGGAAGACCTCCACACCTTTTGAATGACCAGGTGGAAAAGGACATGACAACACTTGTAGCGTGCAATTGCCGGCAAACAGCGAAAAGACATAACGACTGTCACGCTTTCTTAAACTTGGTTATAACCGCGTAAGCGGAAGGAAACCAAGAGGGAGGGTAGGGAATGGGATATTCCGACAGGAGCTCTCCATCAAATGTCGTTTCCGGCTACCAACCACTATAGCGTCTTTCAAATAGAAATGGTTGCTATCAACGTAGCAATGAATGCACTGCTCCGAAGTGCAACTGCCTTCTAGCGAAGGACCAATTGACCTTCAGTGAGTTCGGCAATTAAAGGTGGTGCGAATGCACGATCTTTCTGGCCTAAAGTGAGCCGTAAGATGTCCTCCGAACTACTTGCTCTTGGCAAAGTCAATCTTGCTGCAATTGTTAAGTTCGAACTGTACACTGTCCAATAGTTTCATACACCATGCGGCCAAATATTTTGTCAGACGCTGTATGAAGGAAGGCAAGGTGGAGTTATCCTGCCACTTTCTCTTATATCGCCCGGCTTTTGCCAGACTAAGATTGAAATATCGGAAGACATTATTAGCTTATTAGCTCTAGCTGCAGATATTTTTCAACCAAAAGCAATATTTTTGTTGTATTCCTGAGTAGTAAAAGCTTTAATAGTTCGTAAGTTCCAAAAATATATGGATCTATTCGATATGGATCTTTAGCGAAAACGTTGATTGCTTGTTTAGTAATATTTTAAAATATTTAGTAAACAAAACACTTCCTTCTCTTCTGCAAATATACTCGTAAAGTATGAAGAAAACTAATTGCAAATGCTGAATATCGTCGCTGTAGAGCTATAAACCGACATATAATAAATTTTATTGCAGAAATCTCATAATGAATTCTAGTTTGTAATAACACTTCTCATATGCGTACATCATACAAAGTTAATTTAAGAATCTTTGAAAACACTGCGATTTCACTTTATGAGATTTTTTTCTAAATAACGCCAGAAAACAAAACAAATAAGTTAAAGTCGTCGGTGCGGATTAAATTCAAAGTCATAAAGTCCCGTATAAAGAAACGAGAAAATTATTAAACAAACAAAAAACAAAAACACTTAAGGAAATCGTTGAAAATCATTGCAAAATCATAATAAGTATATTCTCTGTTTTTTGGTTTAATGAAAACAATTACACAAGATCAAAACAAAGTAGAGAAGTAAAAACATTAATGTAAATAATTCTTATTCAAAGGTGAGTTAAGTAATCTTTTCGCACTTAGAACCTGAAAGTCGTTGAGCTGCTGAGTATGATTTAATAGCTTAAAGAACAATAACATGAAAAGCAATTGCAAGTGTTTTTGAAATCTCCAAGTGGTGAGCAGCTTATGTAAATCGTAAAAACTTAAATCCAGAGGAACATTAAAAATGTATGTAAAAAGTTAAAAAGAGGCAAAAATTTTGGAAAAATCTTGTAGTTTGTAGGACTGATGGTAAAGGAGCTAATTTATATAGAGTCTTTCAGTTTTTTTTTTTAATTTTTTTAGTTCAGCTTACATAGTTTCTTGCTCATTTCAGGTTATGAGAGTTATGGTTACATTTGGTGATTTATTAGAGTCAATGAGTTTTGAAAATATTTAAATATGAAAACTGGCAATCTTTGCGCTGCCTTGTGAATAAAATAATCGTGTGCGCACTGAAACTCCAGCCTTCTGACTAACAAAAGATTGGTAGTGGATACATATTATCGAGTAAGTTTCCACAGTATATTAAAAAAATATCGTCCGCTAGAGAGTATAAGCTCTTTATTTCCAAAGAGAGGGAAGTTCTCATTTCTGCGGTCTTTCCTAGTTTGAAAGCAGAGAGAAAAATCTGCACGCATAATTTCATCTCTTCCATACGAAACCGTCAATCAATTAGCATTAAAAAGAAAACAAATATATATTGATCGATATGAAACCTTTTTTAATATGCGGATTGTCTGTCAAAATAACCAATAAAGCAATATTAAACTAATTAGACATCAGTCATAAGTTGCAGGAATTCTTCCGTATATTTCTTATGGACGATAGCACTGAGTTCAAATCTGGTTCAAATAACTATTTTTGCATACAATCGGATTTAATCTCAATTTCAAGGTCTTTTAGAGACTTAAACTAGAAAAAAAGGTTATTTAACTTAATTTTGATCGATTGGATACCGAGAGCTGTAGAGGCAAGCGAGACGCATTTGCAAACAAAAAGAAGAGAAGCCGAAATGCGTGAGTACGAAGAGCTTGACAAGCTGGCCGATAGTAGGAATGCTCGAAAATTCTACGAAAAGATGCAGCGACTAACAGAAGGTTTCAAGACAGGAGCATACTTTTGTAGAACCCCCAGAGGTGACATAGTAACTGATTACCAGAACATAAGAATATTATGGAGGGAACATTTCTCCAGCCTGCTGAATGGCAGTGAAAGCATAACACCTGGCGATGAAGAACCAGATTCCCCAATCGATGATGATGCAGCAGACGTTCCATTGCCCAACCATGAAGAAGTTCGAGTGGCAGTTGTCCGTCTAAAGAATGACAAGGCGGCGAAGGCCGATGGATTGCTGGCCGACTTAACGAAGAGCTGATTCTTTATCATCAGCATCAGTTTCTTTGTAGAATATGGTTGAACGCAAGCATGTCCGCCAATTGGAAGGGTGATCCCACAATATACGTCAACCACCGTGGGATAAGCCTCCTCAACATCGCATATAAGGTGCTATCGAGCGTCCTGTGTGAAAGATTAAAGCCCAACATCTACAAACTGATTGGACCTTATCATGCTACTTGGGACTGAGTAGGCAATTGAGAAATAAAGTCATCTCTCGACGAACAAAAACCAAACTCTATAAATCACTTATTATTCCCGTCCTGCTATATGGTGCGGAGCCATAGACGATGACAACGTCTGATGAGTTGGTATTATGTGTTCGAGAGAAAGGCTCTGCGAAAGATTTATGGTCCTTTGCGCATTGGCCACGGTGAATATCGTATTCTATGGAACGATGAGCTGTATGAGTTATACGACGACATTGACATAGTTCAGCAAATTAAGAGACAGCGGCTACGCTGGCTAGGTCATGTTGTCCGAATGGATGAAAACACAACAGCTCTGTGAGTATTCGATGCAGTACCCGCGGGAGGAAACAGAAGAAGAGGAAGACCTCAACTGCGTTGGAAAGACCAGGTGGAGACGGACCTGGCTAGATTTGGAATCTCCAATAGCTGCCAAACAGCGAAAATTAAGAACGACTGGCGCGCGGTTGTAAACGATGTCCATGCCAATAAAGAAGAAGAGGACGTTTGTATGAAAGCTATAAGCTATAGTGGCTCAAATTGAACGCTTTTTCGGAGATTCTGCTATTGCTTTAGGAATTAATTCATGTCGAATATAAAATGTTTTTCATACAAGTACATATACATATTCGATCGTTCAGTTTGTATGGCAGCAATGGTCCAATTTTAAGCCGATATAACAAAAACTGAGGAAGTAGTTCGCGTATATATATGGACAGACGGACATATGAACATGGCTAAATCAACTCAACTCGTCACCCTGATCATTTCTGTATATATTTTATAGCTGTGATAATAATGGAAACGTAAGAAAAAATATAAAAAAATTATTTTTTTTTTCATTTGATTTCAATGGACATAAAGAAATCTTCAAGCGAGTACAAAAAATTACATATTTTTGCGCTTAATTGCACATAAAAGGAAATATTCACTTGGAAACTAGCCTCAGGCTATTAAATCAAATAGAGAACTAGAAGATTTATTTTTTTGTTTAAGACTCATCCAAACACATGAAAGCTATATTGTAATTTATTTTTGGGAATTTAACAGAGTTCTATTGTTCATACAAATGTACATAAGTACGCATGCGCATTAATGCTTATTTTTACTCTACACGTGCAGATGATATTGTAATTTATTTTATATTGTCATTATTAAGTTAAATACGCTCACATACACGCACAAACACATAGACACACCTTCATAAGTAGATACATATCGCTTATGCCGAAAAAGCGTAGAAAAAGGTGTCATGTCGGTGGGTATCAAGTGGAATGAGTCGATAATTCGCAACATGAGTAGATGATGTGGCTAATTGATTTGCGTACACATAAACATACAAACACACATATATGGCGTACAAAGTGAAGTGAGTTGGTCAGTTTTGCGAAAGCGTGTGATTTATTCACCTTTTTCACACAATGCTTTTAGCCACGGATAAAGTAATTCTGGCAATTAAATTATGAGCGCAGGTACATATGTACTTATGCATATACTATATGTATATACTCGTATATATATAATTAGTGTTTTTATATATGTTAAGCGCATATTGTCTGTGCGTAAAGTGCGTGTCTTGGATAGACAATTACATAAAGCACTCGAACGACACTTGAAAATACATCAAACGAAACTCATGAGGCCAATAAAAAGTTCTTTAAGTTATTCTTAAAGCGTTAATTAACCCTTGTAGTGTGGAAAAATTAATTAATTTTGAAATAGATATATTCTTATATGTTTGATTATACTGAATAGGATATGTTAAGATCGCAGTGAAGTTTAAACCACCCAAAAAGAAAAGTCGGAGACCCTATATAATACAAATATGTCAGCGCTACCGATTCAGCTTTGGTTTAGCTGTGATAAACTGCACATTTGTCGGAACCGCCGATATCGCATCACTCATCAAGTCTTTGAATAGCAAACTTTTTTCTTCGCTAAGTTTGGTATAGATTAAATTTTTGCCTAAGACGGTGCTATAATCTCCAAATATATTGCTGAGATTGGAACTTCTTAGCATATACTATGTACATACATATATGTATATAGCTGCCATTTAAACCGAACGATTAAAATCAGGTTCTTTTATAGAAACTTTTCATTTTATGTAGAGAATTAAGCGTTTGTCAAATTTAGTTTAATTTTTATAATTTAATTCAGTTAAATTATTTTTGGGTTACTTTATTTAATTTTGTTTAATTTTAATTTTAATTTAAAGTTTGATTTTAATTTTAAATTTAGTTTTAAATTTAATTTTATTTTTAATTTTAATTTTAATTTCAATTTTATTTTTAATTTTAATTTTAATTTAATTTATATTTAATTGTTAATTTTAAATTTAATTTTAGTTTTAATTTCAACTTTAACTTTAACTTTAATTTTAATTTAATTTTATTTTAATTAATTTTAATTTTAATTTAATTGTTAATTTTAAATTTATTTTTAACTTTAATTTTATTTAAATTTAATTTTAATTTTGTTTTTAATTTTTAGTTTAACTTTAATTTAATTTAATTTTATCTTTAATTTTAATTTATTTTTGTTTTAATTAATTTTAATTTTAATTGTTAATTTCAAATTTGTTTTTAACCTTAATTTTATTTAAATTTAATTTTAATTTTGTTTTTAATTTTTAGTTTAACTTTAATTTAATTTAATTTTAATTTAATTTTATTTTAATTAATTTTAATTTTTTAATTTAATTGTTAATTTCAAATTTGTTTTTAACTTTAATTTTAATTTTGTTTTTAATTTTTATTTTAACTTTAATTTAATTTAATTTTATTTTAATTAATTTTAATTTTCATTTAATTGTTAATTTTAATTTTACATTTACTTTTAAGTTTAATTTTATTAAATTTAATTTTAATTTTAAATTTTGTTCTAATTTTGCTTTTAATCTTAACTTTAACTTAATTTTACTTTAAATTTTAATTTTAATTTTGATTTATATTTATATGTATTTACTTTTAACTTATATTATTTTGCTTACTATCAATTTATTTCATTTAATTTTATTTAAATTTACTTAATTTAATTTAATTTAATTTCGTCAAATTTGATTTTATTTCACTTGATTTGATATGCTTTTTTCGTTCTATTTCATATAATTGTTTATTTATTTTTATTATTTTATTTCATCTGATTAATTATTTTATTTAATTTTCCTGAAAAACCGCATTCCATAACTTTTATTTGTGGCATGTTCATTCTGACTGACATCTTGTCAAAATAAGTAAACAACTGTCAAGCATTTATAAAGGTGTCACGAACGAAATCCGTTACATGTTGATCATTTTAATTTGTTAGATGCAATAGTACGTGCGCTTTTTATAAGATCTTCCTATGACCCAATAATTAAAAATAAATAAATTCCATTTTTAAGTTAAATATTTTAGTATTCTTATTATATTTTAATGAGAAGTTAAAACTATATCATTTGAGCAAAGTTGTCAGCAGCAAAACTTCGAATTCGCATTTCAAAAGCTATAGATACGCTTCTTCAGCTCAATTAAGAGCTTAGAAACCCCTTTATCAACCCTATTTATTTTCGTAAATATAACAAAATAATAGAACTTTTTAACTTTCAATTGGACCTACAAATTTTACATATACAATTTTATTTAAAGTTCTTAAAGTATTAGATCGATATGGTGTATGATACGTCTTAAAAATATTACTCAATTGGTAGGATAAAGAAAAATCAAAAATTTCCGTCGTTTCTGAAACTGTAAAATATTATCGGTTATATGTACATATGTATGTGATTTCTGAAAACTGACTGTTTCTAGATCGCCATTGTAATTGAAGTATTTAACAATAAAAAATATAAAAATAAAAGAAAGTTTTACTAGACTAAAAAGTGGGCACAGTTTTATACCTATATCCATACCTATATTTTGGAAGTTGATAAAATTGTACTAGAAACTAAGTGTTCTGAACTAAAAGATGCCAAAACTTGGAAAGATTGGAATTGGAAATTGGCTTAAACTGCAAATGAAAGAAGAATATTCCTCAAGTATCGTGCAGAGATCTGTGGGAAGCTACAAGGAGCGTTCCAAAGTAAACAGGAACAGAACAAATGGTTTTTTCGGCAAAATCAATTTATTTTATTCAAAATAGTCTTCCTGCTTCAATACAGCTTTTTGCACGGCCCTAAAGCATGTCGAACGAGAGTTTTAGCTCGTTGGCCAGTATGCCGGTGCAAGCTTTTTGAATGACCTCTACATCTGCTTTCCTTTCATGAGCAAATGCATTTTTCCGAAAAGGAAAGGCACTGTGCTATATCAGGTGAATACGGGGAGTGGTTAATGGTTAAAATGATTTTTGGTCAAATAATCGCTCACAAGCGTCGAATCGAATGTTGGTTTCTGAGCATTTTTTGGTCGTCAGTCAATTTGTGCGGAACAAACCATGCACATACCTTTCGTAAGCCCAAATGTTCCGTCAAAATGCGATAAATCGATGTTTGATGTCTTGGAGATGTTCAATTCCATTTCCATGAATTTCAATGATGATTTCGGCTGATTTTTGATGAATTCACGCACAGTTTCGATGGAATTTCCGGTGATCACGGATTTTGATTGGCCCACATGTTGATCGTCATTTATGCCTCCCACGACCACTTCGAAAACGTTGAAACCACTCTGCTACGGGATGGGCAATCATCGCTATAAACTAGTTCCACCAATTGAAACGTTTCGGAAAAAGTTTTACTAATGTTAAAAAAAAATTTAATGTTGGCTCTTCGTTCGAAGCTCATTTTCGCACCGATAACACAAACACACTGACACTTAGAACGCAATAACTTCACATACAATCAATGAAATGTCATGAAATTCTCAATGGACAATCGATAAAGATAGATTCTAACGCACCAGTCAACATACAGATGGCGCCATCAGGGAGCACTAGATTCAAAAAGTCCTGTTTACTTTGGAACCCACCTTGTAGTATTTCCAGCCAAAGCCTCCGACCTTATTTTGCGATATCAAATCAAGCCAGAGTGTTTTTAAACGAGAAAAGTAAGCTTTCAGGATAAGAAGAAAATCGAAACCAGCTTCTAAGCAGATATAATTTTATTTCAACATCCTTTGGAAGAGTCCTATAGCGGGTTTTAGACCAAGTTTTAGCCATAACATGTAAGCGCCAATTGGACTACTTGTATGACCAGTTAGGTTTGCTAACACTATTCTTAGATATTACTGAGTGCAAGATGTTCTCTAGAAATTAGCGAAAGCATAACGCCAGGCATACATTGGGTCTCGATGAAAAAACGGTCAATAAACGCTACATTCACCCGCTTAGTTGTCAAATTAAAAAGTTTTAAAGTATTTTCAAATAGTAATTAGAACATATAACAGTATTTTAATAACATTGCTACCGTAAGGCGGAGAGACTACACCCGCTAATTACGAATAGCTGAAACAGTTGAAGACAGTTACAATTTAACAGTACAATAATTGTGGTGTTTTGCGAAAAAACGGTAAAACTGACAAATAAATAAATCACCTCAGAGTTTTGGTAATAAACTTTTCCAACAATGTTAGATTTATACTGCAACTAAGTGACCAACTCACTGACTGAACGCCTAAGTCACAGGCGACAAGAGCGAGTGAGTAGTCATATGACGGAGGGTGTGCACGCTGCGGGTGTGCTGGAAGAGGCCATAAGTGAATGACTTCTAAAGTATCTTCTGGGACATAAAATGACCGAAGAGTAGTAACACGTTTATGCATAAATCTATGGAATAACTATAAAATAGGTAAGTAGTAGCTGCCGCATGAAGTAAGCAAAGGTTATTAGATTAGGAAGGCAACGGCAATTTGGTTAATTGGCAAAAAGACAAGTAGAAGTAGAGAGACAAGTAGCGGCTCACACCTTCAAACATTGAGTTCCTTCCGCTTTTAATTAAATTGCCAACGCATGACACACGCACACACACACACACTACTACAAACACACTTGTATGGGGGAAGTTGAGTGTGGTCACGCCTTGAAATGCGAAAAAGCCGTTATTGGGTTTGGTCCCAGCAAAACAGTGAATGCCTCGCTTCTTTATTTTTTATGCGAAAAACATAAATAAATGAATCGCGAGATTCACCAGCATTACGTAAGCCTTTCGTATAAGCGAGTAGTTGTCTTCGAAAACACTAGACAGGGAATATAAACACATACACACACCTACTACGTTTTAATATATTCTAAAACGAACGCAAATGAGTTCTTTAACCAATACGGCCGTCGCTGACCAACCGTTGCTAGCGCTATCGCTTCTGAGCGCCCATGGAGGAGTTGTCTCTGATGTTGATGGATGTGTTGAGCATGTTGGTGGCACATGCAAATTGCGTATAAAATACAAAAGCAATATTTATATTAATGATTTTACAGTGTTGTAATAGTTGTTCTAGAAGTTCTGATTTTAGTTCGGTCTCTAAGGATATCCATTGTCTTATCTGTATGTATGCGTGTGCACGAATGAAAAATGAAGTTGGAAAAACGGCAGAAAGTGAAAAATTGCACTTGCGTGGATTTTATCACAAGATAAGTGATTTATTAAAGAATTACAGGTATATCTCAAATTAATGGTAATATTAGAAAAGAAAGGAAAACGTTTTCATATTTCTTTTTAGCCATTTCTGCAAATGCGCCCGTTTATCGGTGATTTCGTACTGCAAATGGTTAAATAACAGTATATATGCCATAACCTTGCCAGCCGACTATTGCATTTTTCTACACTTTGAAGCGGCTTTATCGTATGCAGTCTCGGTTGATTGCTGATTGGACTTCGGATTGAAATGATGGATCCATGTTTCATCCATTGTCATATATCGACGCAAAAATTGGGGTTAATACGCTTGAATGTCTTTAAACACTGCTTCGAGTCATCAATTCGTCGTTGTTTTTAATCCAAAGTGAGCTCGCGGAGCACCCACTTTGCACAGAGCTTTCTTATGCCCAAATATTCGCGAATGACATAATGTATACGTTCAGTTGATACCTTTAGAGTGCCAATCAATATTACTTTGTGGATTTTTTTTTTATATTTTTGTCGGTTGCATCCTCTTTTGGGCGACCAATGCGTTTACCATCTTCGGTACTCATTTCACCACCTCTAATAATAGCATACTAATGCTTGATGACTGATTTTCTGGGAACAGTGTACGGAAACTCGTCATCAAGCTTCAACTTCAAAAAGCAATGTTTTATCAACGCGAGATTCCTTTTCACCCATTGATATAATTCACAAACTAATGATCCGACTGCTGTCAGAATTATGTACGCGCCTTTTGAGGTTATGGCTAACTAAAAATCATATGGATTTATTTCTAGTAGCGCCATCTATGTGTCAGGCCGGCCTGTTAGAAGCATACACTTTTCTAAAGAGATACTTATCGTAATACACACATGTGTATGAAATTTATGTTCAATTTCCTTCGAGGAATTCTAGCTAATATCTTAAAAATCGTGGAAATATATATTCAAAAGCTTCGTTATGAACAAATATCAAAGAAAGGGACTGTCAGGTCTTGTTATTTAACGACAGAAGGCAATCACAACTTGTATGTATTTCCCCAAGTAAGAAGTCGACTGGCGCGCTGTTGTTAAATTCGTTTCAAATCTTATTTTTACTAAGGAAAAATATGTTATTGAATTATTCTAAAATTTTCTCCATTAGTAAATTGATTAACAAGACAATTTTTATTCCCCGGCTTTAAATATATAAATCCATCGACACCAAA
The DNA here is from genome assembly GCF_024586455.1 of Bactrocera neohumeralis. Lineage (NCBI taxonomy): Eukaryota > Metazoa > Arthropoda > Insecta > Diptera > Tephritidae > Bactrocera > Bactrocera neohumeralis. The sequence continues at coordinate 21,890,806 of NC_065921.1, forward strand.
AATTTTCAATTTAATTTATTGAGTGAAAACACGACAAAGAAAGTTTGGTTATTTTTATACTCTTGCAACATGTTGCTATGGAGTATAATAGTTTCGAAAAAGTGAACGTGGCCCTCCTTATAATAAGTTAAATGTACATATGTATCTCTTAAAACACTAACTCTACAACAACCAAACGACGGTGCGAAAATGAATGAAATCGGATGGTAACCCCACTCACTCCCCTGTACGGTACTGTTAAAAACTGCTTAAGGCGCGATAAAGCAATAACTAAATACCGCAGAGACAGTCAATTTTACACCCAACACCGTATGGAGCGAGGTACTCTCGCCCGCCCGTTTTGAACCGAAATTGGTATGGGACATTCGTCTAAGATTTGTATATTACAGTGTGCAAATAGGCGATAAACAAGCAATTAATATAACGGGATAAAAATTTGCATTAATAATTCATTTAGTCCTCCTTGTGACCAAAATTGTCCAAATCCAACGAAAACTGTTCAAGCCCCTAGTTACCATATATGTGGACACCAGTAAATCGGTCAATGTGTTAGATATACAGTTGAAATTCAGAGAGAATCCTTTCCCTGACAGTAGTATGTCTGTGTGCGACAAATGAGTTGAATCGGGTTGTACCTAATATAATCTTCGAACTTCTGGGCGACTTTATAACCGCATATATCGGTTAATATGTGAGTTATCTTAATAAAATTGAGAGGTTGTTTTCTTATAACGGTGCTTAGAATAGATAAAATCGAGAGAAAATTCGCCTGAGACCCCATATATGTATGTATGTAACTTTCAAGTACAAGTGCTTTAAATTATTGCAAGTTGCAAGAGTATGAAATGTTCGGTTATACCCGAACTTAGCTTTTCCTTACTTGTTCTAATTTTTTTAAATAGGTAAATCACGTTTATATAAAAGGGAATATATAATGTACTGCTTATTATTTGGGTTGTCGAGGGTTAAGCCTGTCTAGCTTCAGTGGTTTCAAAAATGTGTGAAGACACGTTTTCGTCCAGCAGTTTGAGAGCTTGCGTACGCAGTGTCTGAGATAATGGGGTAGTAATCTTGGCTAAATATTTTGTTGCTTACATCTTTGGAGTAAATTGGCGGTTGCCTCTATTTAACACATACAGAGGGCGCTATTAGCAATATTCATAGAGCGTTGCAGAGGAGACATTGATTATTTTACAACAAGCAACTATGTATAGACGCGATATTATTTAACAAAGCTAAGTCATGCATGATTCTGTATTATTTGAACGTTAGTAAAGATGGAATTCAAAATTGAAAAACAAAAAACGATTATTACACCCAGAAGGAAACGTCGGAAACGCAAAAACTATATTCAGTCATCTACAAGTATATATGGAAGACGGATGAAAAAGAACCCACACCAATAATCTACTCTGATAACATAGTCGTCCTGCTATTCGACCAAGTCCAGGTGAAAACTGCTTTAACGCGGCTTAAGAACAACAAAAGCCCAGGGCGATGGATTACCGGCTGAGTTGCTTAAAGAAGGTGGCGAAGAGCTGGAAAGACGTACATATAATCCAGCTGCCAAGCATGATTTTGTCGATGACTACATGACCGCTGAATGATATATGAGCTGCCCTATCGCCAAGACGGAGAAAGAAGTGTATTATGACTAAGAAATAACGGGTGATCCAAGTGGATGTACTTTTTTCAATATCCTATTTTTGACAGATCACGCGAGAGTCGTGTCAAACTATCATGTTGTTTTTGTTCAGTATTGTTTGACATTTCAAGCCGTAGCTAAAAGTGCACACGAAAACTGTAGAGAGTCGATTCGGCGCCGTTTGCAGAAACGACTTGGTGCATTTTACGTCGAGATTTTATATTAAAAGCGTACAAAATACAGCTTGTACAAGAACTGAAGCCGCTCGACCTTCCCAAGCGACATCGCTTCGCTCTATGGGCTCTTGAAAAGTTCCAAAAAGATCCGACGTTTTCGGGACGAAGACCAACCCGCAGAGATTCAATGGCTGCCATTTCATCCAGATTAAACAACGGTTTGGTGTGGTTTGTGAAAAAATGAAAAGGAAAACCGGCAATGGCGACCGTTATCGCGCCATGATAACCGACTATTTGATGCCTGAAATAGAAACTCGTGATCTCGGCATCATTTGGTTTCAACAAGACGGCACCACTTTCCATACATCGCATTAGTCAGTAGATTTATGGTGAGCATATAATGTCACGAGTAATATCACACCGTTAGACTTTTTCCTGTGGAGATATGTATGTAAAGTCTTAAGTCTATACGGACATCACCTGTGTTATTCGGCAGTTACCATTCGAAATACTCGGGCGAGTCATGGAAAAACAGATGGACCATCTGAGACGTAGCCGCGGCCAACATTTGAAAGAGATAATATTCTAAAAATAAATGCCAAAGAATGTTCTTTCGAATGATGATAAGCATTCCCCATTAAATTTGAAGTTTTTGTGTTTTTTCTTTTAAAAAGTGGGTAACCACGATGTGGAGCACCTCTAATAAGTAGGTTTCCTTTAATACGAAGTTTTACTTTTTATACTCAGAACAGGAAAATTAAAATTTTACCACGAAGTTTGTAACACTCAGAAGGAATCGGCTGAGGCCCTGTCCGATTTTACTACTGTGAATGGCCCAAATGAAAATGTAAAATATATTTCTTTGATTTAAAGCCCTTAAGACTTAACAGTTTTTTTATTTTTAAATAATAATAAATAATAAAAAAAAACCACCTTGCAGGCTGTACAATTTCAAATTCAACTGTTCACGTATTGATAACAAAGGACATCTCTTACAACCACTTATCAACCCCCAAATCCTCTTCTTGCACGCAAATTAACCTCCTAATGTTGCTCAGCATTATTGTTCCTCAAGATCCACTTTTATTAATCACTGTCTTATATCACTTTTCCAATTATGCTGAGCTATTGTTTGCGTTACCGTTGTGCGGGAGACACTTAGAGAAGTGGTTTGTTGTCGCCGATGCTTTTGAGCAGAGTCAAAGGATTTTGGCTCATTTTGACTGCACACAGGCACTGAACAGCTGTCACCCACCCAATAGTTGTCACATGCAAGAAGAGTGCGAGAGAGTGAGGAGGAGCGGGCGAGAAAACAGTGTCACTCAATGTTGTTGACACGAACACTTAAGCCCGTCGTTGACGCTTTATGACACGTGTAATGCGATACAAAGTATGCAATTAAACAAAAACTTTTGGCTTAACACACTCACGACACCGAAACTGTGTGTGTTTGTGTCGGGGAGTGGGGTGGGGTAATATGTTCCATTCATTTTAAATGAAATGAGTAAATATTACAAGAGCTATGGGTTGGTGGCGACGGCTCTGTCAAATTCACGTTGCATGCAACAGTCGAGTTAACGACAAAAATATTCAAATAATCGCTATAAAAGCGAGTTCAGGCAGCAGGTCCCAAAGTGCGGTGGGTGTGAGAGAAGAAAAAACGCGATTTTGTGCAACAGCAGTCTTCTTAGGCAACATTGTGCAGACACAAGTAGACATAAGTCTTACTGCAACTAGACAAAGTTCAGATTGTGAAAGAAAGCGGTACTGGCAGCAAGCAGACTCTGACACACACACCCACACAAAAGTTCCATTAAAATTTTGTTTATTTATATGTTTATATATACAACATTTATAAGTATATTGGTATGAATGAGATTCATTAAGCATAACTTTTTAAAATGTCACCAAACAAAAGTATCTATGTACATATGTATATGAAAATAATGACGCAAATGAAAAGGAAAACTTCTTGAGTACATAAATACGAGTATAAGTATATGTACAAGTATATGCATATGGCAAAATTCCGAGCGACGTTCGGCTTCAGTTCTTGCACGAGCGTGGTAAAAATCTTCCATGTGGTCCGAAAACACAAACCCAATTGCTGCGAACGGCGAAAATATGTGTACTATGGCAAGCGATACACGATTTGAACCAAGAAGTTCCCTTAAATTTTGTGTGCGAAATCAAATTTCTGTTGCTGAAAGGTTCAAAATGTTGGAAAAGGCCTTAGGTGATAATTGTTTGTTGCGAGCATGTGTTTTGATTGGTACAAATTATTAAAAGATGGCCATTAATACCAACTGATGATCAGTACGTCAATAAAATAAAGGAATTGGTACTTGAGAATCGACGATTAATAGACAGAGATCTTACTGGAATCGTTGGAATAATAGAAGAATTAGTGAAAACTATTCTGAACGATCATTTAGGCCAAAGAAAAGTAAAGGCACTAATTATTTCAAAATCACAAAATTTTTTGAACAACAGCGTCGCGTTAACGTCTGTGAAACAATGATTTCCGATTATCAGGATGTCATAAAACGTATTATTACTGGCGATGAGTCTTTGACCTATGCTTACGACCCCGAAACAGACGACCTATTGCCCGAATATCGTGAGAAAGGTGAGCTAAGGTCGAAAAAACCACGTCAAAGCATGTCAAAAATCAAGTTTACATATACATTTTTTTTCGATTATCGAGGTGTGGTGCACTCCGAATTTTTTCCGACCGGCCAAACTGTCAACAAGGAATACTATTTCAGTTTTATGTGTTGTTTGCAGGAAGCTATTCGTAAAAAGAGGTCGGAATTAGGGGACGACAACCAATATCGTGTCGCAACCACCATATTCGCCTGATTTAGCTCCTAGTGACTTCTGGTTATTCAGCAAACTCAAATGGCCGTTACGGTGAAACCGTTTTAAGTCCATTGAAGACATTAAACTTGAATCGCTGCTACGCACATTGAAAGCTATTCCATTAATTGACTTTAACAATTGTTCTGAGCATTATAAAAAGCGTTTGCACAAGTTTATCGGGGCCAACGGGAATTACTTTGAGGGAGACGACAGAGATTTTGAAGAATAAATTAAGAATTTTAAAATTATGAACATAGTCTTACCACTTTTTGCCCAAAGTAGTACATATAAAGTGAAGGTTTTTTAGACATGATTGTTAAATTGATTGTTTCGTTGGCTGTATGGCATGTAGCGTTTTCTTGTTGGAACCAAAAGTTGAAATTAGCATACTCCAATTCAGGCGTAGAAAAAGTCATTAGTTTTGGAGCGTTCCCCATTGACCGTAACATTATGGTGGGCTTAATTTTTGAAGAAATAGTATAGACCAATGTTTTCTTCTGCCAATGGCTTGATGTACCCATTCAGCTTTATCACTGACCAAAAGAGGTAGTGAAAAACCGGAGTTTCTGGATTTGTGCTCCATCAAAGATGTTAGATCAAAAACAGCGATTTAAGCATTTTTTAGTGTTTTACCATTAAAAGGGTAAAAATACAGGTCAAGCAAGGCAAGTCAGGATGTCAAAAACCATTTGATTACTAAGCGACCGAACCAAGGATCAAACGTTTTATGAGCGTATCTTTACTTTCGGTAGAGAAATTCACAATGACTTAAAAACTAATGTTAAAAATTGATAAAGAAATAGTTGAGTATCAATATAGCCTGACCGAATTAACCCTTACAATTTTTGAAAATCTCAAAACGATTTCTTAGCGCCAACACAAAAATGTAAAATCTCTCTGGGAGCCTAACTAGTATAAATAATTCTCACCACATGAAAATAGAGAGATATGTCAAGTAAAGTTGTGAACATAAATATATGAGGTTAATTGAAAAGGTGAAATCCATATAATTTATAGTTGCCCATCAACAGCGACTATTATACAAGTATAACGCTATTGGACCATTTGAAGGACGAAATCGCCGAAAAACGGCAGGATGTTAAGAAAAAGAAAGTGGCACAAGTCAGTGAAAATTTTGGCAAAAATCCATAAGTTGAGCTTCAAATTACTTTCGCAACCATCGTATTCTCCAGATCTGGCACCAGCGACTATTTCATGTTCTCAGATCTCAAAAGAATGCTCGTTGGGAATAAATGAAGTCGAAAGAAGTGGTAATCGCCGAAACTAAGGCCTATTTCGAAGCAAAGGACAAATCGTACTACAAAAATGATATCGAAAGTTGGAGGGTCGCTATAATCAGCGTATCACCTGACCTATTAGTAGGCTTTAAAAATTGTTTTAATTACTCTTAAATTCAAGTTCATGTGATTGCTGTTTGAGGTAAGTGAATAAATTATACTCATTGAACTGATGTTATGAATAAATTAGTAACCTATCGTATACGATCATGAAAATGTCTTGTCTTATTGATCAAAAAATTTAAATTTTTAAATGGATCTACCAATTGTATCTAAAATTATTTTCAAATTTGGATGTGATGATAGTTAAAACTTAGGATCAAAGCTATATTTTGCTTCATAGATCGATGGACTATCGAATTCCTGTTCTTGCAAGGTTTGGAATATCAAGTACATACAGGGTATCTAAATTACATAAAAAATAATAAGACTTGAGAGATATTGAAACCTTTTTTCAAGAAAAATATTTAACTCCGAACTTTTTCATAATACACTAAAAAGGTCGGAGTTGCAAAAAATCACTTATCCAAACAACAGATTACAAAATTTTTTTTGCCGCACACGCTTAGTAAACAAATCGGTCCACACTTAATAAAAGTCTCATTTTATAGTGTTTTCAGTGACACTTTGCCTTCTTCAAGATGGGTTTTCACATAATAACACCAATCAAATTGAAGAAACTAAAACACCATACACACATTATAATATATTTATACTTAGCGATATGATGATATGGCATTTATCCTTGCGCAGCAATTAAATGCAAGTTGTTGTTGTCGGTGTTGTGTGCTTGCGGGCAAAAAGCATAAAAGTGGTAAGTGACATGCGTTTGGCCCCCCACACACGAAAGTAAAATCTTCGATAGTGTTGTAATTGTAGTTCACTGCTGGGGGTCATAAGAAGAGACGAGATTTTCATTTGTTCATCGGCTTCCCAAACTCCTGCTAAGCTCAATTGTTATATGTAACCGCTACTTACAAGCATTTGCTGTGACCTTTCTTACTTTTGTCTTCGTTTGTAGTATAGTACAACAAAACGCTACAATTGTATACAATGTCAAAGCGTTGAAAGTGTCACAGCAGTAAATGCACTGAGAAAAATAAATAGGTATACCCTTTTTTGGCATTGCTGTTAGATCATTAGTTTGTAAATTATATTCTCATTTTGAATGAATCAACTTTTGTTAGTTTATAAAAAATAGACCAAAAGGAATTTCGTGTGTTAATAAAGCATTGCTTTTTGGAAAAACTACTGTTGAAGCCAAGTTTTGGATTTCACCAGAGAAATCAATCGTTGAAAATTGGTTTTCTAAGTTTAGACGTGGTGAAATGAACATAGAGGACGATGAAGGCAGTGGACGCCCAACGGAGGCTGTTACCGACTAAGCATCAAAAAAGACCACAAAATAGTTTTGGATGACCATAAAGTGAAGTTGTTTGAGATAGCAGGCGTTCTAAAGATATCAACTGAACGTGTATATCATGTCATTCACCAAAATTTGGATATGAGATAGCTCTGTGCTAAATGGGTGCCGGGAGAACCTACTTTTGACCAAAAACAACGACGAGTTGATGATTCAAAGCAGAGTTTGGAGATATTCAAGCTTAATAAACCCTAGTTTTTGCGTTGTTATATGACAATCGATGAAGCATGATTCCATTACTTCACTCCAAATTCATTCGAAAGTCATCCCAGTAAACTGCATACGATGAACCCGCTCCAAAGAGTGGAAAAACACAACAGTTGACTGTCAACGTTATGGCGTCTGTATTTTGGGTTGCGCTTGGAATAGTTTTTATTGACTGCCTTTGAAAAGGAAAGACAATCGACAGCGACGACTGTTACTTAGTGTTATTGGATCGTTTGAGGAATAAAATCGAAAAAAAACGGTCGCATTTAAAGAAAAAGAAAGTGCCGTTTCACCGAAACAATGCACCATGTTACAAGTCAGTGAAAACTAAGGCAAAAATACCAGAATTGGGCTTCGAATTGCTTTCACATTCACTGTATTCACCAGATTCGACTTCTAGCGACTATTTCCTGTTCTCAGATCTGAAAAGAATGCCCGCTGGAAGAAATTTTCGTCAAATTAAGGGTAATCACTGAAATTGAGGTCTATTTTGAAACAAAGGACAAATCACAATATAAAAATGAAATCGAAAAATTGGAGTGTCGCTATAATCAGTGTATCATCTTTGAAGGGAACTATTATATGTTGAATAAAAAACAAAATTGAGAAAAAAATGTGTTTTACTATAGTATACCGGGGACTTTTCAGTTGATTTTTTATGCGTGAGAGTGTAAAACTCGACTGAGGATATGCATAACCTATATTAATACTACCGCTCCGTGTGAAGCGTTCCATGTCGTGTTCATCAGCCTGTCCTTGCAAGCGACAACTTGAATATAACTCGAGATATCTTAATAAAACTTGATACACGTATTCCTTAATACGCTGAAACTAAGCCAAAATGAGCGGTGTAAAAGTTGGATATTGAGTTTGGAACCACCCAACGTTATTCTTAACGCATTTTATGAAATTGAACGAAATCAGACTACTACCACACCTACCTTCCATATGCTACGATTTCAAATTCCATCAAATTCTTTCACTTTAGGTTGATCTCTAAAAGGGTTGTTGACCTCGCTAATGGTAAGGAGAAACATTATTGACCTCAGAAAGAGTTTCTGAGAACGCTAGCGCTCAATAAACAAGGTTTTTTGGTATTTTTTCTAATCAGAACTGAACTTATGCTATAACTGTTTCCCTAGCCTCTATATTTTCATAGAGATTTAGCGAAGTCAACTGCCCATTAGTCTCTAAAAGGGTTGCTAACCATCCTAAAGTTAATCCAAAGGATCATTGGCCTCCGGAGGGGTTGTTCACATTACTGAAGCTCAATAAACATACATTTTTTAGTATCTTTTCTAAGCACAATGTAGTCTCCTGCTAACAGTTTTGCCCTAGCCTCCATATATTTCATAGATCTATGCTCGGGGATGGCATTTTCAAATCAATAAGCATATAACACAGTGTATATCTTTTAACAAAAAAAAAAAAATCAGGCCGACATCGACTGACCGGTTAATCTAAATGTTTTGTATGTATGTTTATATTTTTAGTATTCGTGGCATTACTTACTTAAGTACCATTCTACGGTCCACATAAAACAATTCTAAATTCCATCTGATTTTGTTATAATACATCATATTGAATTATATTCCATCTGTAAGTATCTGACAGAAAAACTTAGAACATATTTTCTTAGTATACATAATAGCAACTAAAGAAAAATTTCGACTTTCGGAATAAGAACTACTAATGATACTAGTGAAATAAATGAAAAGTAAATAAAGCAAGGAATACTAAAGCTACAGACAAAAAGCTTTATTTATTGTAAAACAAAGAGAGCATATCTTGCTTACTCTCCGAACTAATTAGTCTAAGCTTGAGAGAATCGTGGGAAAAAATTTTGAATTTAATTTTTCCAGTGCACTTAGTCGCCTTAGCGGGACTTCATTTAAATGCAATCAACAGGGTTAACAAAAACAAAAGGGAAATCACAGACAGGGCGTAGGGTAGACAAAGTGTGGCCCGAGTGCTTTTCATCAAAGCTCAACGTCGCGGCAACCAGACTGTGATAATGGGATGACAAAGCTTCCTGTTTAGTTTTGTCGCACACACATACCGCACCACACCAGTCTTAACATCCGTACATACTTATATGTATATACAAGTATATATTTATATATACATATATATATGTAAATATAAATTTTGTTGCTTTTTTGTTTCATTTATGGTATTTTTGCTTTGTTCTGTTGCAATAACAGTTAATAGTCCGCGACTGGGTGCGCACAGCATGTGAGATGGACGGGTGGACAGACGACAAAATGGGTGGGAGATATGCGCTTTACCCGCCTGTTGGAGTGACACAAAAGATTTTCTCCGTTTCGAGTGATGGATTAGTGTGTTGACACGCTGTTGCTGTGGTTCAACTTTGCGTATGCTTGTGTAATACTACTACGGAGTGTTGTTGTTTTTCTTATTGCTTTAGTTTTACTACTTCGGTAGTGCGAGCTTCATGGTAGTGGGTGCTGAGTGTGGTGTTTTTGGGGCTTGTCCACCCACTGACGACTTGTTAACGGATTATTTTGACATTGGTTGTGTCGTTTCCCAGCTTGATGAGGGTAACCCGGGTATTTTGTTTTTGTGCGGCAATAAAATAGGCTCAAATGTGTCAGCAACTAGTTGCATGCGAGGATGAATAGCTGTCTGTAAGATGGTGTGTGGAAGGTTAAAGAAAAGTTGTTCAGTTTCACTTGATAATGTGGGAGTCAATCAATAGTCACATTAAAAAATCACAATTCAGGGAAATGCAACCAGAAATTTCTGTTTTCCCTTATATTCGAATGTTAAACTAAGCTTCTTATTCACTTATTTGCATGTGCGTGTGTATGTGTGCCTATATCCCCGCATATTTTCGGGTCACCTAGCCGCAAAGTGCATAACAAACATTTACTAAAAGCCTGGCATTGCTTTCAATTATCTCGCAATAACGCTTGGCATTTGTTTGTTTGTGTAATTTACTGTTAGTTGCACACACACACACACACGCACGGAGTTAATGTGGCAAAATACACAAAATTTCCACGTTAACTGCTCCATTTACCTAATTCGACGTTGGCAATAAAATTTACGCTGCTCGAGCGCGTGTAATTTTCGGATGCGTTCAGCTCATTACATGGAATTTTTGCTTTTCAAATAATTTTCCTGTTTATGCGAGAGCATGCGTGAGTTTATTGGTAGTTGAGAACGCACGTTTGGTATTTTGAACGAACCAACACTTAATTTATGTTTCACCAGCAACAAAATTTCTGCTTTTGCCAGCAACAGCCGTTTTTGTGCTTTTTTGTTGGTGTTGCGGGTGATTACAACAACTTATATCGATTTCGATACATTTTACACATAATTTAATAAAATTCAGTTTTCTCGATTAGTTAGGCTCGTAGGCTGAAATGAAGTCGGAATTCTAGTAGAAAAATTAAAAAAAATTAAAAAAAAAAAAATTAAATTTTTTCATGTATAATACTGAGGGCAAAAATTAGTAAAACTTTTTAATTTAAATTCCACGCGAAAATCCATTCGTGGAGATATTTTTTTCTAGATTGGAATGACTGTCAAATAAACAATGCTTCTAGGTCAACACACAACCTTTCTACTACATCCTCTTCGCAGGTATTGACTGGGCAGTGGATGTCGCTTATGCCGGCTTCGCATCTGCACAAGTTCCTTGAGCAGGTATTGGCGGCGCAAACAGGTGACTTCCAGATAAGGCTAAGCCTTTATGTAAGCATCCCTTTTCATTTTCCGGTAACTTGTTGTGCATGCGACAATAGGAAAAGGGGGTGTATATCTACTCCTGCCATTGCTAATGAGAAACATTGTGGTAGGTATAAGACCTACAGATGAAACAGAGCACTACCAAAGTGGGAGCTTTGATACGCTCTCCGAGGGATGCCAAAGGTGCTGAATCGGCGAAAAAGACTAGGCGCAGTACAAAACCCAGGAAGGAGGTGTTAAAGGCGAAAGCGTTTAATAAAGTGCATAAGAGTTCATCCGAACGGAAGAAGATAGGAAAAGGTTGGTCTGCACTACGAAAAAAAATTAAGGATGGCCGAGCGTACTATGCGTACCGGCCGCAGTTCATGGATCCGATATACGCAAATCGGATCAAGATACGATTTGGAGCTAAGTGGCAGCTGTTCACTGGAAACGAAACAGCGAAGCCGTCAAAACGATTGAAGAAAAAGGGCGGCGGTGTAACGTCAGAGCCAGGCTCGATCGGGACAAATTTTCAACTTCCAGAGTGGTAGCGACGGCTATCCAAAGAGTCAACAAGCCCTTAATTGGAAGATTGGAGTGTGCTGACGGTCACCAACTTGGCAGCCAAAACTTCTTCTTTACTGGCGTAGGCACTGCTTACGCGGTTATAGCCGAGTTTTTTCGCAATCTCTCGTCAATTGGAGATACCAAGCGAAACCAAGGTCCGCTTCATTTGGTCTTTCCAACAGAGTAGAGGTCTTCATCTTCCTCTGCTTACCCCGGCGTGTACTGCATCGAATACTTTCAGAGCTGGTGTGTTTTCGTCGATTTGGACGGCATGACCTAGCCAGCGTAGCCGCTGTCGTTTAATTCGCTGAACTATGTCAATGTCGTTGTATGTCTCTTACAGCTTATCTTTCCATTGAATGCGATATTCCACCCGGTCAACGCGCAAAGGACCATAAATCTTACGCAGAACCTTTCTCTCGCAAGCTCGTAACATCGACTCATCAGATGTTGTCATCGTCCATGCCTCTACACCACGTGTAGTCAAAACTACATCCTCCAAATAAACAATGTGTCTTAGGACATTTTATACGATAGGTTCGGAAAGATGGCGTAAGAAATACAGAGCGTGTACCTTTGGCCGATAACAATGAAAACTGAAATAAAGCTGGAGGAACGAGGTGTGGAGAATGATCTAGGACTGGAGGTCATGCTCGAAGACGCAGGTATGGATAAACCGATGATTGAACTTGAGCCCGAGAAGAAACCGGAACTTAACAAAGAGGTTTCACCAGTTGGAACTGCATAAGAGTAAGGTGGCCTTTGCCGAATTCTTTCTCATTTTAAAGAGGAACCAAGGATAGTCTCGGGAAATATGATATCCGGACTAAGGTCGTCAACTTTCTGAGTGAAATAATCAAGGTAAGAGTAGCTATAAAGAATAGCTGGTAAAGAAAGTTATGCATTTATATACCAGAAAAATAGTTGACGTGACGGTGGTAGCCATAAAGAACGGCGGAGATAGGAGACTGCTCTTTGCATTCTGTGACATGCGTCACGATTATGAAGCGCCATCAGTAGAACTCCAGATACTGGTAAACGTGGCTGAAAAAGCGAAGCAACACCTTTGGTGATGGCTGTAGACAACAAAGCGCAACACACAGTCTTTAGACTCTTTGGGAAGGTCTTTTGCCAAATTGAAATAAGAATTGGCAAGAGACTATTTCAATTTAATAAAACGAGTATAATTGAATTTAATCTTTATTAAATAGACAAGGGCAAAAATGCAACATTTCGGCTTTAAAATGTAAGGATATATAGTTTTTTCATTATTCATATTGAAAGTCTAGGGAAAAAAAACTTTTAAACACCACAAAACTTCCAGTCCCTCACTTCCAAATTTAATCCCCAACAACACACGGAACCGCACACTAATCGATTGTGTTGTTAGAAAAGTGAAAGTACACATGTACAAACATGTCAGTGTAAGTATACATAAGTACAACATTGTCGAACACCAGCCACAGTCACAACAACGCATTACACGTTGCGGTCATGTGGCGCTTAATGAGTTTTTTGTTGCGGTTTATAACCAATTTTTGTGCGGTTTTCAGTTTGGTATTTGTTTTTGCGGCCGCGACTCGCTACAGTTACGAACGTAGGTATTTGGTAAATATTCGAACGAAATTGGTTTTGATTTTGCGCGCACAAAATTTTTAAGCCCTTACCGGATGGTGGGGTGGGGCAAGAAGGAAGTGGGCGAAGTGAAGCGGCAAAAACCTAATCACATACAAGTAGAATGTACACAATTGCCCACAAATGTAGCCACAATATGCTAGTCATATTGTTGCTGTAATTGTAAATGTTATGAACGGTGCGGTAGCGGCTGCCAAGAGCAATGAAAATTGCAATAAATGTTAGTAGGTGCGACGGTGTGGGTTTGTGTCTAGGCCCTAGCCCTAGTGTTTGTTGGCTGGTTTATTTGTGTCACGTTGTGGCTTCAACTGTGCATAATTATCGGTTGGCATTTGAGTTGGGACTTATGCGATGTAAAATATGGTAAGCATGATATTCTGTTAGTATTTATGCTGCCATTGTGGCAGATGTGGGGGTTATATATTGGTCGAGAGACAGACTCTTTTTCCAACTATTGAGTGTAAGATCGTTGCATATTAGATATGTATGTTTAGAAAAATCATATATTCTGAAACTGAAAAAGGTCAGACCAAAAGTAAGGGATTTGTAACGATCTGATCACAGGGACATCTTCAGGATTTTTGCCGACTAGTTGTAGAAGGAGTAACCACCTAGCAGAACCATCACTTATTGCACAGCTAAAAGCTCATATTAAGTATACCTACGAGTTGACGCTACTAGAATTAGATCCATGATGTGTACTTATGTAGATCTAACCTTCAAAAGACACGTGTATAAATTTTACAGACATATATTAGTGCAAATTTGAAAAATTGGCTTCCTCAATATACTTTTATAAAGATAGGTCAGACTCTGATTTAAAAGAGCATGTTATATATATTGCTCGAAACATATTTTAGTATATGAAAGTCTGGTCAAAGGAGACGCGTGCGAACTCACAATCAAGCAAACACAACAAGAAATTTGTAGAAGAATTTGCTGTTTCATGAAAACATAATACCGAATTGCAACTCAAAGAAAGAGTCTCTTAATTACATCAATTTAACCTCGTATTATTTCTATATACACCATATATTTCGGATCTGAACACCAGCGACTTCTTCTTGTCTTTTATCAAAAGATTGCTTGCTGGAAAGAAATTTACCGATAGTGAAGGGGTCATCACAGAGATTGAGTTCTTTTTTGAAGCAGAATACCAATAGCGTCACGAAAAAGGATTGGAGATTAGAAGACTGTTATAGATCATCGAAAGCGATGGATAACTATGATAAATAATATTTCGGATTCTTTCCGTTATATGCTCTGCCTACTACTTAAAAGTCCCACTACGTTGGTTTGTCGTCAGTATTTGTTTTTTTTGAGAAGAGAAACAGTGACGCCGAAAGAGGGAACCTGTTATCGTTTATCGTCTACTTGAATAATTATTTAGACTTCAGAAAGTTCGAAGCAGAATTTTTAAGAATTTTTTTTTGAAATAGCGATCAACCTTCGGTGACAATCTCAAAGGTCAGAAAGAACTTCCGTTAAGGAAATTTTAAAAACACATCACTGTGTGAAAGTCTTTTACGAAGTCAAATCGGAATAAAATACCTTTTAAAAATTTAAACCCCAATTTAAGGCCACATCTAAGGTGAAAAAGTTCGTTAACTTTGGCCGGGGTATAATACCCTTCACAAGAACAATTTTTATAGCGTAAATGGATAAAAAGACCTGTGCCAAACTTTGGGAAGAAATCTTAAGAAATAAAGCAGTTTTCAATATAAGGCATTGATTTTGACCGGTAAGTTGTATGGCAGCTATATGCTACAGTTGTCCGATATCGGCGGTTCCGACAAATGGATAGCTCCTTGTGAAAAAAATTAAGGAAGGTCTGTACTATGCGTACCGGTCGCAATACAAGTTCACGGATCCGAAATACGCAAAACAGATGAAGCAAAGATTTGGAGTAAAAAGGCAGCTGTCCAATGAAAATGAAACCAGCGTATGGGATCATGCAAGATCATGCGATTTTACGCCTCTCCGAACCGTTTGATACCAAATGGGGTTTCAGCCGGATCGCTATCGTGCGACTTCTACATTCTACTTCTGGGGAAAATAATTCGAGCTGCAGAGCTGAAACAAGATATTATTGGCCTCAACATCCGCGCCGTTAGTTCTGCTTTCTCCGAATTGGATAAGGAAGCGAAACAAATGGGTTTAGTAGCGAACTAAGGCAGGGCGAAATATCTCCTGTCATCAAATAAACAGTCGTCGCTCTCTCTCTTTACAGCCATAACTTCGAAGTCGCAGATAATTTTATCTATCTTGGCACTAGTATTAACACCAACAACAATGTCAGCCTAAAAATCGAACGTAGAATAGCTCTTGACAACTTTAGACGGAGTAGGCAGCTGAGAAGTAAAGTAATCTCTCGACGAACAAAGACCAAACTCTATAAGTCACTCATTACTCCCGTCCTGCTATATGGTGCAGAGGCATGGATGATGACAACATCTGATGAGTCGACGTTACGAGTTTTCTAGAGAAAGGTTCTGCGGAAAATTTAGGGTTCTTTGCGCATTGGCATTGGGTAACGAGTAACATGAGAACATTGACATACTCGTACAAGGTGCGTTCCAAATAAACAGGACTTTTTGAATCTAGCGCCGCCTGGTGGCGCCATCTATATGTCGACTGGTGCGTTAGAATCTGCTATCTTTATCGATTGTCCAGTGAGAATTTCATGACATTTCATCGATTGGAAGTGAAGTTATTGCGTTTTAAGTGTCAGTATGTTTGTGTTATCGGTGCGAAAATGAGCTTCGAACAAAGAGTCAACATTAAATTTTATTTTAAAATTGGTAAAACTTTTACCGAAACGTTTCAATTGACGAAGCAAGTTTATGGCGACGATTGCCTAAGAGCTAAAACACTCGTTCGACATGCTTTTGGAACGTGCAAAAAGCTGTATTGAAACAGAAGAAGACTATTTTGAATAAAATAAATTGATTTTGCCGAAAAAACCATTTGTTCTGTGTTTTTTTTTTTTAAGTAATGTTTACTTTGGAACGCACCTTGTAGTTCAGCGAATTAAGAGATCAATATTCGAAGGTGTGCTCCTTAATACATCCTTCGTAACGAGTTCGAAGCATTCCGCGTAGGAAATCGTTTTCAAATTTATTTTTACCCTTACCAGATAACCTCACTTTGGTTTTATCAGAAGCAACATTTAATGCAATTCGTGGAAAATTCTCTACATTTTCCCACCTTCCAAGTGTAACGGTGTAAATTTGCATCTATCGGCAGCTTTACTTCATAAAACGCAAACAAAGTGCAATCCATTGTAATGCGGCTGTTTTTTCTCGCCTTTCCGCATTGTTTCATTGATGCTATTGTTGTTGGTGTCATTGTTATTTGTATTGCTGCGGTTGTGCTCTACATTCCGCACTACGGCCACCTTAATTAGGTTAACGCCTCAACCAAATGATCAGGTTTACGCTTTGTCTCTGTTGTCGCTGACTCTGCCACTGCTACGGCTATTGGCTATTGGTTTCTGCTATTGTTCTTGTTGCTGTACAACTCCCGCTTTACCTACTAACTAATGCAATTTTGTTGCGGATGTGTGCGGTGGTGTTTGTGGCGCGGCATTGCAATTGTAATGCATTTGTGCAGCATTGTTGTTGTTGTTATCGTTGTTGCCGCTGTTTTGTTGTAGTCATTGTTGTTGCTGCGCTCGGTCCATTCATGTGGCGGCATTCAATTTAAATGCAATTATTCAGCAGTTTAAACTAATTTTGCCGCGTTCATGTTGTTTGGCGTTAATCGATTTTTAAGTGGCCACATTTTATTGCCGCCATGTTGTGGAAAATGCGCTTACATTTTTCTACCGTTTAACACAGCAAAGTGGCAACGGAGCGCGAAATATGTAGAGAGCCGGTAAGTAAATAAGTGACCAAGTGGATTTGCGTTAAAGATAATGAGAACTAAGTAAAAAATGAAGTAATGTTTTGAAAAATTATGTTATTAAATGCAAAAACAAATGTTTATATGAGACAAAAAGCTAAAAAAAAAACCCTGAAACCTCATATAGAGATCCTTGACAGCTTTTTGTGCCATTTTCTTCGAAAAAACTATGTTAATTTAGCATAAAGAACTCAAAGGACCCTTTTAAGCTGGATAATAGAGCCCAGCGTAGTCCAATCGTTTTATTAATGGATTCCAAAAAGTTCAATCAGCAAAGATCTTTTCATGTCGTCTTAGCCTTCAACCGCTTGTGACCGCTTTAAATAGATGATACGTTCATAAAACTCTGTATTAGCCGAGTTCGTTCTTCTATTTCCTGCCTACATATACGGTATCTGGAGGCTTGAATAGTTTTGGTTCGACTTGAACAATTTTTGGTCATAAGATGGCCAACCATTTGGTTCTATAGGGTATTTATTGTACAGGATAACATGTTAAAACACTGAAGACTCAGTTATTGTATAGGGTGATCCATTTCGAGGTTCCCTACTTCTTATTTAAGGGGGAATCTCTCTTTCAAATGTTGGGCACTGCCACATCTCAGATGGTCCATTTCGAGTGGAAACAGGCGTGATGGTTTGTACCAAGACCTGAATGGAAGCGGTGTTGTCTGCATATACTTTTTGTAAATTTTATTTGTTCCCATAGAAAAAAGTCTAACGGTGTGATCACACACGATCTTGGTGGTCAATCGATTAATTGATGCGATGTGTGAGAAATGGCGCCGTCTTTCTGAAACCAAATGCTTCAATTTCAGGCATTAAATAGTCGGTTGTCTTGGCGCGATAACGGTCGCCTTTGACAGTTACGTTCTCACCGTTTGAACCGATAATTCCACGACCCCACAAACCAGACCAAACCTTGATTTTTTTGGATGAAATGGCAGCTCTGGAATCTCTTCAGGTTGCTCTTTGTGCCAAATGCGACTATTTTGCTTGTTTACATACCTATTGGGGCAGAAATGAGAATCATCGCTCAATAATCTTGGCTCGTGGTCTATTCGGTCGAATATTACCAAGAATGAATGCTGTATCTCAAGATGGATGATGGTGTTGCGAATGGAAATGGTAGTATGTAGACCGTTTATGTTGACCATAAGTTGAACGAAGCGCGCGAAACACATTCTTTTCAGAACGTGAATTTTCGTAGCAAATTTGAACGATTTGTAAACGTTGTTTAGGCGTAAGTCTTCTTCCTACTGAAAAAATAACATTGCAGCTTGATATTACTCACGCATGATCTGTCAAAAAAGAGATAATGAACAAAGTACCTCTACTTGGACATCTGGTACCTTGCGATACTTGTGATCACAAAGCGGTATTTAAAAAAAAATATCGTGACATTTGGGAAATATGCCACGGAATGAATTCACTTTTAAAAATAGGAATTGTAATTTCTCTAGGGTAGAAAGGTAATCTAATACGGTTTATTACACGGTTAAATCAACTCAGATCGTCATGCTGACCATTTATATATAGATATATAAATTTTATAGGGTCTTCGCCAAATTCTTCTGGGTGTTAAAAACATCGTTGCAAACATAATATAGACTGTTCAGGGTATCCGATTATCCGATTATCGGATGAAAGAATTAAAGGTTAAATTTCTAATCCAAAGATTTTTAATGACAAAATACTACGCTGAACATATAGTGTTGGAAAAAAATAAAAAAAAAGCTGGTTACATTCGTTGGCTTCAAATATTTCGTAAGAAACTAAGATAAAAATTTATTTATGTTTTTTTTTTGTTTAACATGAGTATACTTCATTATAATGTAAAAAGGGATTTTTTTTTATATTCTGTTAACAAAAAAAAATTTGTATAATATTTTTCTCTTAAAAAAAAATAATAGAAACAAAACCCATTTAAATCAAGTAACACTGGATTTTACTTAATTATTTTATTCAAATGGTTGTTTAATTAATATTTAGTGGTGCAACATTTTTTTTGTTTAACTGCAGAGCACCGAATTAAACATTCGGATTTTTCTTTTACCCAAAGTTTTTTCTTATATTTTGGTTTAAAGTCCAATACTTTTTTTAATATCTCACACAAACGATCTATCGGATTTTTATCAGGGGATTGGGCAAACCACTTCATTACATTAACTTTTTGGTCTTAGAACCATTCTTTAACAAGGGGGCGTCTTACATAAATTTTCCAATCAGATCCGAAAAAATTATTTTTAGTTTTATCAACAAGTACGTTACGATATTGACGGATGAGTGAACATCCAGCTTGCTGAATGGCAGTGAATATATAACGTCAGAAGATGGTGAGCCCGATTCCTCAATCGATTACGATGGAGCAGACGTTCCAATGCCCGACCGTGAAGAAGTTCGAATAGCAATTACCCGTCTGAAGAACAACAAAGCGGCGAGGGCCGATGAATTTCCGGCCGAGCTATTTAAATACGACAGAGAAGAACTGATAAGGAGCGTGCGTCAGATTCTTTGTAGAATATGGTCGGATGAAAGCATGCTCGACCATTGGAATTTAAGTATGATTTGCCCTATTCACAAAGAGGAAGAAGAGGATCGATGCACACCATCTCTTCGTCGATTTCAAAGGTGTTTTTGACAGCATGAAAAATAGCTGCCTTTTCGCTGCAACGAATGACTTTAATACGGCTGAGTAAACTGACTTTGAGCACTAGCAAAAGCTCCATCAAGATCGGAAAGGACCTCTCCTTTCGATACCAAACAAAATTTCAGAAAAGGCGACTCCATATCGTGGGACTTCTTCAATCTACTGCTAGAGAAAATAATTCGAGTTGCAGATCGGAATCGAGAACGTACAATCATCTATAAGTGTGTACATCTGCTGAGAGTTAAGAGTTTTCGAGAGAAAGGTTCTGCAGAAGATTTGTGGTCCTTTGTGCAAACGCCGAATACCGCAGAACGAGATATACGACGACATTGACATATTTCAGCGAATTAAAAGACAGCGGCTACGCTGGCTAGGTCATGTTGTCCGAATGGACGAAAGCACTCCAGCTTTCAAAGTATTCGACGCAGTATCTGCGGGTGAAAGCAGAGGAAGACCTCCACCCCGCTGGAAAGACCAGGTGGAAAAGGACCTGGCTTCGCTTGGAATCTCTAATTGACGCTAAAAAGAGAAAAGGAAAGAATGACTGGCGGCTGTTGTAAACTCGGCTGTAACTGCGTAAGCGCTGTCTACGCCAGCAGAAAAGAAGAAGAACAGAAAAAAAGGTGAAATATTCGCGGAAATATGGCTCGTGTCTATTATTTTTTATTATTATTATACAAAAAGGGAAATCATAATAATGTATCATCATCAATGCGCTATGTGACATTGCTTTTATGTATGTAAAAAGTTTTCGCACATAATTAACAATTTGGCTCTAAGCACAGGAGTGGCTGTTATTTTCTTATATCTTCGAATTATCAAATCACTCAGAGATTTTAATTGCGAAATCTTGAAATTAACTTTTTAAATTTTTTTATATTTTATAGTCTTAATGAGAATCGTGATTTTGATTGCTATAAGAGTGAAAGGAAGAAAATTTAGTAGACAGTTATGAATTATTAACACAATAGACATAACCACAAATTCTACACTGAAGACGTATAGAAATCGCTTCAAATATTTACTCCCATCAGAAGCAGCAGTTAATCAATGTCATTTAGATGTGTTGTCCCTAACCGTCAATATTCACTTAAGCAAACGCTAAAAGAACAAACGATGGGAAAAATAATTGCCATATACGAGTATTCTTTCTAACAGTAAACGCACCAGCAATTTAAAAAAGTGGCAAACATAGAAGACGTGCTCTTCGAAGGTGAGTCAGGCAGTAACTAGCGCGCTAGTACGTAGTTAGGGATGTCTATGAAATGTGCAAAGTATGCGGTGGAAAAGTATTGCATACTCACAGGCGTCATTAGCGCATAATTTAGCATTTGTCGATAATAGCCAGGCGCTTTGTCTACGACAGACAGCAACTTAGTGCTTGCCATGACAGCACGAGTACTAATTTTTATGGGTGATCAAGTAGGAGTATATGTAAGCATGTGTGTATGTGCGTTTGCGAATATTACATCTTCACCTGGAAATGGTCAGCGCTTGAGTTGCACTTGAGGGTTACGGCAGCTAGACGGCTTGTTGATTTATTATTTATGCCCAGCTGACAGGCGCTGTAAGCAAGTGTCCTAGCGGTATAATGCACCAGTAGCGATAAAGAAGAAGCAATAACAACAAGAATAGCAAAAAAGAAGAAATAAAAAGTCGTTGGTGGTTAATAAATAGAACTGCTTTTAGTGCTTTGAGTTGTTAAACTCTGTCATTTGGTTGAGTCGTTAAGTTGCTTTGGCAATTTGCGGTATTTCTTTTCCAATTTGTAATTTGTTTTCGCTTACTCGAACATACACTTAGAGTGTATGTGTGTGTAAGCGTATTATTTTTCAGCTCCTCAAAGTGACACTCAATGTCGTTTATGAAACTCTTTGATTATTAAATACGAATCAAGCAAGCACTCAATCCAATCGCATTGATAGCTTCAAGTGAGCTAACGGTAACTGCTTTCTAGCGGAAAGTGCGTCAACTTCAAATTACTCACAATAACCAAGCAGAAATGGCAACAACAAAGCAGTACCTTGTTTGTCATGTCCGTCAAGAGAATGCTTCCAACTCTGTCTGAATGTAACTGTATGAGTATAAATGTATTTGTATAACTGTATGTATGTATGTATTTCTCTATATGTGAAGTGACGAAATGACATTGTCGATATTTGACGCGATTACGGGAAATTTTCAAGTGAAATTTCATGGCAACGTTAACATGTAACTGCACTTTTAAGTACTGTTATAAAGGAGTCATGAAATTGATATCCTTTGTTTGACTTGTCATTGCATCTATTTGCGGTCTCACACACGATATAAGTGCTTGTACATATGTCTGTCTCTAATGGCAAATATACGTAGAAGGCCACACACTGAGGCACAAAGGCACATAAATACATGTAAACACACAGTTATATACATACACACATATATAGTTTTACACACATGCACACTATAATACCAGACTTGCAATCAACCGTATCATGCCGTGCTGCCACGTTGATTTACAAATATACTTATAAAATATACCATCTGTGTTTGCTTGCATTTAAGTTGTGTACATTAACCAATTATGTCCATGATATTGAAAAGTCACAACAACAAAAACAAATCAGCAAAACCGTTAACTGTAATACCCTGCACAGTTACATAACTTATATTAAAAGGTATACGAAGATATTTATCTTGATTTTCATTGGTCAGTCTGTACGTCAGCTATATGCTATACTTGTTCGATCTGAACAATTTCTTCGGAAATTATTGACTCGCCTTGGATATTAATCTATGCCAAATATCATGAGGATATCTTGTCAAATAAACTAGTTCTGCTTACAAGAACCTCATTTTGATCGTTGAGTTTGTATGGCAGCTATAAGCTGTAGTGATCCGATCTCACCAATTTACTTGAAGATTATACAGCTGACTCAAATAAAAAGCTTTGTCAAATTTTGTCAAAATATCTTGTCAAATAAAAAAGTTTTCCAAACAAGGACTTGAGTGTGATCGATCAGTTTGTATGACAGCTTATGCTATAGTTCTCCGATCCGACCAATTTGCTTGGAAATTAATCGCTGACTCAAATAATAATCCTTGTCAAATTTTGTCAAAATATCTTGTCAAATCAAAAAGTTTTCCAAACAAGAACCTCATTTTGAACGATGACTTTGTATGACAGCTATATCCTAAAGCAGTCCAATTACGTCAGTTCTGACAAATGAGCAGTTTATTGAGGAGAGAATGATCTGTGCGAAATTTCAGAACAATATCTCAAAACGTACGGGTTCACGTACATATATACAGGTAGACGATCATGACTGAATCAACTTAGTTGGTCACTCTTATTATTTATATCTAGTATTTTCGTGTACTTAAAGCTTCTTCAGCATTTCCTCCCGAGAGTTACAAACTTCGTGGCAAACTTTACATACCCTGTTTAGGGTATACATGTAAAAAAATAGCAAAAAATAAAAAAGTAAAAACAAAAGCACAACACAAATGACGCATGAAACAACGGCGTGGCGGTGACGACAAGCGAATGAGTGATTGGGCGATAATGGCGGAGCGGCGTAGCAAAGTGCTGATGCGTCAAAATTTAACCGCAACGTTACTCAATATGTGGTTTTTGAAAAATTTTAGCTGTTGTGCCATTATTAATAATTTATCGATGGAAATTATGTGGCAGTTTACCTCACATAGGAAAATGGAGGATATTTAATAGCGGTAAAGCGCTGAAATACAGACTTGATGGCATTTTAAATGCAAACATATTAATTCCTTGTAATTTCCAGCATTTGTTTGAAAAAAGTTTTAAAAATATTTTAACAATGGGTGGGAGTGTTTCGAGTGTGAATCACAGGCGCTGCAGTTGTGGTTTGTGGTTGAATATTGTTTGCTGTATTGTGGATATAATTTATCAATATAGTTGATATATATAACTGCAGTGTCTGATAAGAGATTTATGAAAAGTTGTCAAAGAATAATTTCTTAAGGAAATACTATACGCGTGTTGCAATTAAATGCTTATGAAAACTGAAAGTGAAAAGTAGAGAAAGGGAAATTTTTACTTGCAACAAAAATAATTAATGTAAAAGAAGATTAAGATGGACATGGTCACACACTTAATTAACTATCAACGGTCACGTTTCAGATGGTCCATTCATTGAGTCCAACTTTCGATGACTCGTTCGAGCATTTCAACTGGTAACTGGCGACAGACACCCGTGAGGTTTTGCTCCAAGGCCTGAATCGAAACGTGATTGTCCGCATATACTTTATACTTTACATATCGCCACAGAAAAATATCTAACGGTGTGATATCACACGATTTTGGTGGTCAATCGACCGACCCAAAACGTGAAAATTTCTGCTCACCGAAGTGTTCTTTTAATAAAATCATTGATTAGTGCAATGTATGGGAAGTGGCGTTGCCTTGTTGTAACCAAATGTCGCCGAGATTACGAGCTTCACTTTCAGACATCAAATGTTGGTGATTATGGCACGATAACGGTCGCCATTAAGACTTACATTCTCCCCTGTATCATTTTTGAATAAATGTGGACCGATGATTTCACCGGCAAATGCGGCAATTTTGCTTGTCAAAAAAAGGCTTTGGAAAAAATTGCCTCTACTTGAATCACCCGTTATATAGAAATGAACCATTATCCGTCCCTTCTTTTGTATATAGATTCTAAATTTCTTAGATATCTATCTGTAAGATCTTACTCAGTGCTTTTCTCCAGAAGAAGTAGCTCATTTATAGACACCGCTGATATCGGACCACTATAGCTAACTGCCATATACATATATATCAAACTCAAGTCCTCCACTCTCCAAGAATTTATTACATTTAATCGGTAATTTGGTATAATACATTAGCAACTAATTGCATTTAAGTAAAATTATTATCGAAAATATGGATGAAAACGTAACTCCACAACACCCAACAAATGTTGCGTATACGCCGTGGCAAATATGCAAAATATTCAAATTTTCCAACATTCTAAATTAAGCAAAAATATCTATTACTGCAATCTATTAATACTGCTTGCTAACTAAACTCCAACAACATAACTAATACTATTCCAAATTGCCCATATCGCATAGCGCCCGCCATGTGAACCAGCGTTGCAGCGGTAACACTTAATGCCATTTATTTTATAGATGGATGCATTTCGTTTATCGCCAATCGCAAGCAACGAGCGTTTTAAGAGTGAAAATAAACCGGCCATTTACGCTTTATTTGCCAGCTAATCGAAACTAAACAAGCGGCAATTTAACGCCGCTTCGTATGAGGGCACATGGGCCGGCAGAGGGAAATGAAATTGAGGCGCGACCGAGTCGGCGGCTGGTGAGGGCGGGGGAGTGTAATTTAAATGATTACAAGTAATAACTTTTATGTGCTGTACAAAGAGTAAATGCAAAATACTGTAAACAACAAAAACAAAAATTGATTATACAACAAGAAAAAGTGAGTATAAAACAACAACTAAGTGCAACAATAATATAGCGTATATAATAAAATATAAAAGCAAGGCTTCGTTGAATGCAACGCGTCAAAAGGTGAAAAGCAAATAACAACAATAACAACAAGAAGTGAATGCCAGACGGAAATAAAAATGAGCCATGGAAATGGCATATGTCGGAGCTAATATTTAAAGCGCTGTGTTGGGAAGGAGTAAAGCTAATTTTTGTTTGTGCACTCGCATGGCTAATAAAAATGTTATTTGAACTAATGGTGTCCATAAAGTGTACACTACAGCACTAGTGGCACGATTTGCTGTTTCTGCCGCTGTGGTCAGCAGACGAGCGCACCACTATAGGCGCTGACAAATTCATGTCGGTAATTGAAGGCTTCATTGACGACGCCCTGCGGTTCAATTATTTTATTTGCCGATAAACACGCGGCCGCGTTAGGGCACAATACAGAGTTGCAAAGAAAAAACTCTCCTTTTTATAGACAAAAACAACGAAAAATAAGAAAAACGTAAACTTTGGCTAAAATACCCTTCACATGTGCATTTGCTATAACTTTAATAAAATAGTTTTTTTCTTGATTTTCACCGATCACTTTATATGTGGTTCGATCTAAACAATTTGTTCGGAAATTATTGACACGCCTTGGATATTAATCTGTGCTAAATTTCAAGAGAAGATCTTGTCAAATCAAAAAATTGTCCATACAAAAGCTTAATTTTGATCGATGGGTTTGTATGGCAGCTATATGCTATAGTGGTCCGATCTGAGCAATATGTACGAAGATTGTAGCGATGTCTTGAATTATGTTCTGTACCGAATTTCGTCCAGATACTTGGTCAAATCAAAAAGATTTCTACACATGGACTTATTAGATCGGTAAGTTTGTACGACAGCTATATGCTATAGTTTCCCGATCGAAGCAATTTCTTAAGTAATTGTAGTGATGGCTCGGAAAAATATATATGCAAAATTTCGTGAAGATATCTCGTAGAATAGAAAAGTTGTCCCCAAAGGCATATTATTTTAATCAGTCAAGTTGTATAGCAGCTATATGCTATAGATGTCCGATCAGAACAATTAGCTTGCACCATTGCTTTAGGTAATATTCTATGCTAAATTTCTTGAAGATATCTTGTCAAAAGAAAAAGTTTTTCATACAAGCACTCGATTCCGATCGTTCAGTTTGTATGACAGCTATATGTTATAGTGATCCGATATCGACGTTTCCAACAAATGAGCAGCTTCTTGAAGAGAAGAGAACTTGTTGAAAATTTCAGGTCGACGTCTCAAAAACTGAGAGATTAATTCACGTATATACAGGCAGGCGGACTGACAGAGAGGGACATGGTTAAATCGACTCAGTCCTTCAGGCTCACCTTTCATGCATACATATATATATATATACTCTTAAAGGTCTCCTACGTTTCTCACTGAGTGAAAAAACCTTCCTGGTACACTAAATATACCCTGTTCAGGGTATAAAAAACAACAATAAAACTGAAAATAAAGAAAGCAAGCCATCTCCTTGACGTCTGCTATAAAGATTACAAGATTACTGCGAAATCACAAACACATTTCGGTGGCCCGAGTTCAGTTGAGTTGTTTGCTGCTGCATTTTTGTAATTTTTGTGTAATTGGGCTCGCATGCAATACAAAGTTGCACGCAAATATGCGAGGCACCCAAACGGAAATGCAGACGAATACTCACAGCAAAGCGAAAAAAAACTGCAAAAGCCATACGAAATAGTACAGGCAAATGAAATAAATGAGCGAATTGTTACTTTTGTTAAATTGTAGGCCTACCTGCAGCGACTGCAGTTCCAAGAAAGCGTTGGGGCAATGCGTTCAACTGCAATCGCATGCCACAATTTGTGGCATTCGTACTCTGTTGTTTTCTTCATTTCGTTCCTGTTGCAATTGGTTGAATCGAGGCAGGAATTTGTAGTACAATATCCAGTAATTAAACTCATTAGTCGTGCGGTGCATTTATGGCCCCAAGCGGTGCTGTTATTGCATGTTAAGTTCGTTTTTATGTCGAAGAGGTGGACAAAATGCTTATTACAGTTGGAGTTTGCCGGGAGGAAAGCACAAAATTTCCGCTAATTATTTTAATAAATGTGGAGCATTTGAAAGGAAATTCTTGTAAAATATACTAACTGATCTATTTTAACACGAATTTGTGACGATGTGACATAATATACCGTTACGATTATAAAGATGTTATATACTGTGTATATATTTACCTTTTATTTGTTAAATTTTTTTCAGCGGTTACGGAAGCGTGTAAAATTGCATACCTGAATATCATTTATTAATTACACGGTTTAATTGAATTAAAAAAGAAGGCAAGATAAATGTTATTTATACTTCAAATACCATTAGTATAATGAGTTAATGAAAGGAGTTATTTGGAAAATATGGTGTGAGGGATTTCTGAAGTTAGTAGGAATAATTTGCTTAAACTATTGAACTTATATATATTTTATTATATGCTGAACAGGGTATATTAGCCCTTTATTAACTATATCATACAGCTGCACTTACAGCTACCATGCAAACTGAACGATTAAAATGAAGAAAAAGTAATTGCATACCCTGAAGCTGAAGTTAACATTTGTAACAGTTTTCTTTAGTTTAGTCAATTAGGCTAAGTAAAACTGGCTAATTTCTTAAATTGGGTGATATTTTTAAAGTGATATCCTTATAGTCTTAAGTGTCATTTGAAGTACCGTAACTTTCATTAGACTTTGTTGAAATTTTCCCAACATAAATGTCATGCATAAAAAAGACTCCCGCTAGGTGGAGCCAGAATAGCGAGCAAAAATGGTTGAATTTGAATCTGTGGGGTATGAAATCTAACTTCTATGTGCAATTACATCTGATACTGGAAAAAGATGCAAATGAATTCCACAACTGTAAAGACTACTAGTAGATCAGGGTAAATAATTTTTGAAAACACAAAAAAAAAACATACTAGGACATCCCATCGGAAACGAGAGTTGAAATAAGAAACACTACAGGAACAAGCAATGGAGTGCTAAGTTCGTGGAAACTGTAAATTTTATAGTCTTGCAACTTGCAGGAATCCAAGCCAGAGAAATACCTTAAGGTGTAAAATGTCGGAGTAAGATTTGTCAGAAAAACGAAAATCATTATACGTAGTATAAGGGAGTTGGAATAGTATCGACCCGATTTTATCTATTAATTATTATCATGTCACATACGAAGAAAATGTTCTATGGGTTTCGTTAAAGTATTTTAAGTACAATAATTAATTATATGGAGGTAAGTCAGCCTGATGTTCGAAAATCCTGATATTAGCTTTATGGAGGGAAGGTCAAGTTTTCGCCAATTTCATTTATTTTAGGCACAAATATACACTGTAAACAAGTACACGTGAGTAAAACACGCTTTATAATTTTCATTGAGATAACTATTGGTCAATATATGCAGCATAAAGTCTACCGGTATTTCCAAAATCTGTATATTAGGTATATGGGGGCTCAGGGAAGTACTGATTATTGCCAGGAAAGAAATCTCTCTGAGTTTCATTTGTATAGACCATACATTGACCGATATTTTCGGACAAAAGTCGTATATAAAGGGTCCACATATTCGGTGCCTAGGAGGTTTACGGTTACTTTAAAATAAAACTTCCAGAAAGTGAAATAATCAAATGGAATTTAAATTTGTGGTATATGAGAAAAAGGTGTGGTTTTAGTCCGATTTCGCCAATTTTCGTATTTAACAACGGCTAAAATAGAGTCCTATAATATTATTTTGGAAAATTTAATGTCTCTGGCGTAATTCGTTACTGATTTATTGCGCTTTTAATAGTTTTCAAAGTACCGTTACATGGGCAGTTTAAAAGATATGTAGACTAAATTTATTAGAGAGCAGGGCCAAGCCTACTTTTTCGAAATTAGGTGCCCCTCACTACTTATTTATTTAGTCCTTAGTTATGGCACTTTATAGGTTTCAGGTTAATGGCGTTGTGTAGGCCTGACAATGAGCCGATTACGCCAATCTACGACCTCGCCCTTTTTTTGTACTAGGGAACCCGCATACCAAGTTTCATTAAGATATTTAAATTTTTACTCAAGTTAAAGCATACACGGACGGACGAACGGACAGTCAAACAGTCACCAGGATTTCAACTTTTCTAGTCATCCTGATAATTTATATATATATAACGTTATCGTTAGCTGAACAAAACAATTATACTCTGTAGCAACAGTTTGCGAGAGTATAATAACGAATATGTTATAAGAGAAACGTCGAATGTTTCGGAAGAAACATATGGCAGTCTTGATTTCTTTTTGTTACTTTATTTGAATAAATTGATAAAGTTTGCTTTTTTTAGAAATGTGGTTTTCAAGAAGAAATAAAACGCATAGATTTGATATGTTATGGCCAAGAATTTAACCTTATTAAAAAATTAAGTACTTGCTATAGTTTCTGACGGAATTATCTCCTTTTTTAAAGAAATATGTCCCAATGATTTTTTCAAACTATATGTCACACCAAATAGTGCCTTTTGTCTCAACGTATGTATGTAGATTATGGTCACTCGATATCCTGTAGCAAAATCTTCAATATAGTAAATGGGAAGAGCTCCAATTGTTGCGCACGATGGCAGATGGACTCATTCGGGTCTTCCTCGATACTTATACGAAATAAGTATTGTCTTATTGAAAATCACACGTTTAAAAATATCTCTCGTTTATATGCCAATAAAATTTGCTTTTAAAAAATCTAATTATTTTTTTTTATCACTTAGGAGTGTGGTATCACGAATCTTCAATTTTTTTCAAATTGGCAGAGCTTTTAAATATTTTTGAACAATTTTATCAAATTTTGAAAATTTTAATTATGCAAAAGAAATTCTAAATGATTGGTATCAGCAGAGAAATTTTTAAAAATAATAAACATATTCCAAGCTGAAATTAGAAATGTAAAAATAAAGCAAATAAAGCTCCAATATATGTTCAAAGCAACTTTTCTGATTTTCTACTTAAGCTATTTAACGATTTAAGTAAACCATCTTAAAAGTAAATAGAAAGAAAAACGAAAGCGTCTACGAAAATCGCATCTTCCAAATGAACTGTCGCGCTGTGCAGAAGGTGGCTATTCAAAATAAATTCTAATTATACACTGAATTTAGAGACGCCATGTATATATGTTTGCTCGTACATACGCGTTAAAATAAATGCAGTTGGGAGCGCTGCTCTTGAAAGAAGAGTGATGTGCCTTCAAAAAACGCTCAGTACTTTGGCAGCGGCTGGCTAAGTAAGATGATTTGTTGTATGTTTTTGACACAAATTGAAACGGTTCGCATTCCCAGCGTTTTTGAAAATATACATACATACAAGAATGTATTATATGTGTGAAGATCGAATCGCGTTGTGCGGAGTGAAATGAAAAAAAGCTAAAATGTAGAAAAAGTTGAAAATAATTTATACATACGAGTCTCTATGAAATGCGGGAAGCTGTGTATGATCGTTTTCAAATGTGCCGCAGCCAGTTGCATATGAAAAGGCTGTGAGAAATGTGCTTGTGAGATTTGTATTTTGTGACGAGGGAAGCTGTGCTGTTCGCGATATTAGGGATTTTTTAAGTGAAATTTTACGAAGTTTACAGCAACAAAATGCCACCAAGAAAACATGTAATGTGTTGGAGAGTAAAATATTCAAATTGCTTCTGCGCATTTTTTGAGATTCAATTTTGCTGTTATTGAAAAGAAATACATTATAATAAATATGCTTATGGAAATTTTTTCAAAAAATTTGCATGTATGCTTATATGTTATGCTATGTTATGTCGTGTTATGCTAAGCTATGTTGCGTTATGTTGTATTATGCTGAGCTATGTTGTGTTATGCGGTGTTGTTTTACGTTGTGCTATACGGGTGTAGTGCTGTATGTAATGTTATGCTATGCTATGTTATGTTATATGACATTATAGACCGGATATATGATTTACATACATATGTACATACATATGCCTGTTTATGTATCTGAAAATAAACTTTCTTTAAGTAAACAAAAAATATCATCCAAAAAGTTCAGCGGACCGCTAAAAAAAATTCATTAAAAAAATCTCTGAGATTTTTTTCATAATTTTAATAAAATAAAAATCAAAGTTAATCATTTTTTCTAATGTTTTCTTTGGAAGATCTCTAGAATCTCTATACATATTATCCTAAAAATCCAGCAGACCCCTAAATAAATTCATTAAAAAACTCTCACATTTTTCTCCATTATTTTAATAATATAAATCAAAAGTTAAGAATTTTTCATTGCAAGATCTCTAGATCTAGTTCTGAATATGAAATTGTATTTTTCTATACACTTATATCTATACATGAAATCACATTGTTGTCCAATTAGACTCAAAAACAAAAATATTCCATCCAGTTTTCTAGTAAAAATCCAACACTCTCCATTAAAAATTTGTATACCATTATTTATGAATCGAAATTCAGCAAAATTTATCTTCATTAAAAGCATAATAAAAATCAAAGCCAAACATGATAACGAATAGCTGAAATATCTCGCACATGCTATGTTTACAATAAACTATTTGAACCAACAAGCTCAGCGCGAAATGCCGCAATCAATTTGAAACAACAACAATTAGTGAATAATCTCATATGCCTGGGAAAACGAATAAATATTTTCATCTGTTAGATACTACTTAAAAATCTTATATGAAATTTATGTCATATATTATTGTGAGCCAACAAGTTAGACATTGCGTATACGCCGCGGTGGCCTGGGATCCAGCTACAATGAATTAATGCACAGCGCCACGCGAATATGAGCGCTTATGTGTATGTATATGCGTATGTGTGTGTGCACAAAAGCGCCTACATATCACTTAGCAGCTAGAACAATTGCCAACTAAAATCACAACAACAAATCTTCATTGGTTGCTAAAAATAAATGCGAACAAAAAGGAAAATAAACAAAGAGAGCTGCTCAAAATCTCGTTGGCAGCAGTGAGATAAATTGCCACAGCGCTTGATAACTAGCTGAACGCTAGCGAGTATTGAAAGTATTTATGCGCCAAGCAAATCCACATGGTTAATGATATATGCATGTACAGGCGTGAGAGCGGAAAATGAGTGTTTATGTGAATTTTATTGTCAATTCTAAATTTTTCCATAAAACCGTAGGATAGTGATTTCAAAGCCGCTTGCCTCTCTGTGTATATATAAATATATGGCCACGCAAACCTTACCACTAAAAATTTTCAAGTACTATCTATATTTGACTACACTTTAAAGCGGTACTTTTTGCGGTATAGAATTTTTAATTTAGATATAAGTTAATGCCATGTTATTTATCAAAAATATTAAAAATGAAAAACAAAACACATTCAGCTATTGATAAATCAATTGAAAGATCGTAAGCTTTACAATATGAGCTCGAAATGTAAGAGACTGACATGCGATGAAAAAATGATATTTTTAAATTTTAATTTAATTTCATTTACACTATATTAGAAATTAATGTTTTATTTCATTTTTTTAATTGAAACACGAAGTTTAGTAGGTGTATCATTTTAAAAACAATAAAACAAGCCGCTTTTGTATAAGCACAGAGAAGCTAATTTGCGTTTTACTCATTAATAATTAAATTAAAAACTATAATTATAATGAGATAATATAATTTAGTTTACTTATGTTTACTAAAAACATAAAAAAACAAATTTGAAGAAAATTCCGAACGAACGAAAAAGTCCGAAAAAAAAATTAAGATAGTATAGTGGTAAGGTTTGCGTGGTCACGAGAGTATATCTTGTTATAAGCGCCCTCTTTGTCATAACATGAACGCTTTCCTTAATTACCGCGGTCTATGTTTGGAAGACACTGCACTGTCTGAGATTTAAATTTGCTGAAAAAACACCTCCTCCCACTCGATTATCTGTTTTAGACCTGTCCGTACATATACATACTTATTAAGCGGGTATTTTTTTTATAAAATCGTGTATGCGGAAAATGTTTTACGGATCATTCTGAACAACTATGAAACTAAGGATCGAAAATCAGTTTGATCCAGTAATATTTGAGATTTAAAAAATCTAAATAGGTTGTATGCGAGATATGTGATATACTATAGTTGTCCGATCTTGCCGATTCCGAAAAATGATCAACAGAATATCAAAATGCGCCTATGTATAAAATTTTCGTTTGTTTTTGTTTTGGCTCCCTGTAAATTAACCCGCTCTAATACTTATTCCTAGGTCTTTGTCCAATTCACCCCATCCCACTCTTCATAAGAAGGGAACGCAATATTGGGAACCGAGTTCAAGTATACCATAATTCTAAAGAACCAAATAATCCACAATGATAAGTATATTTTTCTCAGTAATGTTTGGAGTTTCAAGATCTCTCCTGCTTTATTCAACCAACAATAATTGAAAAGCGCTGTTAACAGACGCAAAAAACTATAACTATTTCGAAGTTCCCTACTTAAAAAAAATGCAGAAACTTCCAATTTAATGAGGAATGCTTATTAACATTCGAAAGAAAAAATGTTGGCATTTATTATTTAAGGATTATCTTTTGGAAATGTTATTCGCGGCTACGTCTCAGATGGTTTATCAGTTGTGTCCAACTTTCGATGACTCGTTCGAGCATTTCCACTGGTAACTGGCGCGTATTGGTCCACGGCCTAAATCGAAGAAGTGGGAAGTGACTCCATCTTATTGAATAAAAATAAAATGTCGCCGAGATCACGAGCTTCGACTTCAGGTATCATAGAGTCGGCTTACATGGCGCGATAACGGTTATGTTCTCACCGGCATTTCATTTTTGAAGAAATATGAACCAATGATTCCAACGGGACACAAAACCACAGCAACAGTTGTTTTTTCTGGATCAAATAGCAGCTATTCGTAAAAATTCGGCAGTTTACGTTTTACGTTTTAGACTCGAAAACGTTGGATCTCTTTGAACTTTTCAAGAGTCCATGGAACGAAGCGAAGTTGCTTAGGAAGGTCAAGTGGCTTTAGTTCTTGCACAAGCTGTATTTTGTTCGCTCGCGTGAAGTCGTTCCATACGTCAGTGCTGAACAATACTGAACAAAAATTAGATAAAGCCTTAACATGACTCCCGCGTTATCAGTCAAAAAAGGCTATTGAAGAAATCACCTCTACTTGAATCACCTGTTATATGCATATATAATACTTTGAAATATTGGCATAGAAACAATTTGATTTTTATATCCCCAGAAACTCATTAAAAAGGCTCATCAAAGAAAACGAAATATATATAATAACGAGTAAATAAAATAAGAAATATGGATGCTTCGAATATTGCTTTGATCAAAATTGAGAACACGAAGCTCCCATAGAACTAAAAATCATCAGGATGAATGCAGTTCATTAAGTAGTTGTAGCATCATCTAAGAATTTAAGTATTTTACGTAGGTCTGTGAACATACCTTTAAGAAATACTATACTGAAATTCTTAATAATATTTATTTTTTCCAATATTATGTAAAATAATTGTTTACAAACTACCTTCTTCTCTCTTGAATGCTCTCAGTAAACTCTAAATCTCTCTCTCTTTAAATTTCAGTTTGTCTTTACTCGTGCGCGCTCTTGCCGCTCCCACATGTGCGCTCCGCTATTTCAGTTTTCCTCATATGCGTTTGACACAAAGACCCACTTTTCTCAAAATATCACCGCTCTCTCATGTACTCTCATGCGTTTTGTTGTTGTTTGCAGTTTTTGTTTTGCTAACATAATGTGTCCACATTTTTACAAATAACACCGAACGCGTGCCAAACAAAAGTTGTTTACAATTCTTGAAACATATAGGTGAATCGATGACATGAGTAATGTAGCGCGGAGAAACTAAGTAGTAAGCGCTTTTTTAAACGATTGCCGGCTAATTGAGCACCTGTACATTTTGGCACTTGCAAGCAATTAACAAGATGAATGGCGCTTTGTTTTATGAATGAAAACGTGATGTGCAGAAAATAGGTGAAAAGTGTAATGGCATGACCTCGCTGACGGCGGAATTTGCAATAAAAATAAAAATAGGCAAATAAAACAAATAAATTTGCCGCCAAGCTGCTCAGTGTACAATGCTTAAGTTGCTTCTGTCTTTAAAATAAATGATTAATTTGTGTATTTATTCTCTCACGAATTTTAGAAAAACAAAAAGAAGCATCACCAACACCAAGCTCAACAACAGCAACAACAAGTGTCGCCTGTGCAATCGAGCAATAAAAGTTCTCCAACCAAAATGGAAGGCAACGCTGAGTCTTGCGATTCAACATCAAAGCAGCTTCCCTTTAGAATTGAAAAATCAACGGTATTGGGTCGCTACGTGGTGGCGAATCGCGACTTGAAAGCCGGTGAACTGCTCATTACAGAGGAGCCTTTAGCCATTGGACCGTGTGTTTCAGCGGATGCCGTCTGTTTGGGTTGTTATATGCCAGTGGAGTTGCAGTCAGGACAATATCGGTAAGCTGGAGTAATCAAGGATACAGCAGGCTTATTCTGTATATTAAAAATATTGTTATTAATTGCTTTTAATAATAACAAACATTTTTTCAAAGAATGGGTATGCGAAAAAGTATGAACCATTCAGTTGTCAAGGCATATAACATGGTTAGAAAAGAAGAAATTAATTTTTAGATTCAAATATTTGGATACACTGTGCGTCCTATTTGTGCTATTCGCGTCACATAATTCCTTAAATATAAGAAGGTCATGTAAAAAGAATAAATAGAGAGCAATTGGTATATTGCGTCGATCTATTTTGTATATCCATGGGACTATGCTACGTATGTATATATGTATGCCTTAAAATAGATAAGATTTCGTATTAAAAAAACTTTTAGAATGTTTTGTCATTGCTTGACCCAGTGTTGGGAAAACATGGCTAAAGGCCAATTTTCGAATATATCGATTCAATAAAGCAAATCAACGAGTCCGACCACTATTTCGATTGCTTAGCAGCTAAAACTTGTACAGAAACCCTTTTGGAACCATTTAAATAAGATTGTTGAAATGGTGGTCAAATCATTCATATTAAACAAGGAGGATTTGCTTTGTGATTGGTGGGATTGGTAAAGAATAATCTTTTATAGCTAGCCCTCTACAGCTAAAATGTTGAATCGGATATATCCTATTAAGTTTTAAATAAACCGTTGGAGGGAAGCAATCGCCTAGAAGTGGTTAGCTATGGCCAATAAGAGAGAGATTGTGTTTCAAGAAGCCAAAGTCTCCAGGAACTTGGCGTCTCAAGAAAATCCTATCTTCCCAGTTTTTGGTCGATGGTGACGAAGGTTTCTATGAGAGTGACATGATGAAATTATCTTCAAAATGGCTATAAGTTACAGGAAAAATAATCGAAAAAGGATATTTTCCATCAACATCGGATCATGATAACCACATTACATTTTTACTAGGCATAATAATGTAAGAATTAATAATATTTCGATTGATACGTAAGGTTTTATTGAGCGTGGCACTTTAAAGGAATAAAAGATAATACGGAAAGCACTTCCCATAATAGGTAACCCTGACTACAAAATCCGATCCATATAATCAAATGCACCCATACTTTTCCCTAACTATACTCAAAGTCTATGAAACTATGAATGATTTTGTAAGATTTGCTCTCGTTTACATGAAACAAAATAAGAGATGTATTTACAGTATCAGTTTTATTTTGAAAAGTAAAGACACATTGAAGTAAACAGAAAGACAAATGTCGAAAATGTTTTTTTTTGTATTTCAATAAAAACCCCTTTTATGAGAATTTCTTGTATAGTTTTTCAGTTAAAAATCTTGCTTAAAGACTTGGAGTAATCTACCTTCATATGGTGATCGCACCTTTCTTTCATCAGTCTAAGATCTCGGTGATATCGCCCTCCTGGTTCCACTCTTTATTGGTTTTTTTATCCGAAAATATTTCCAGATGAATGTCTATATACAAGGTGCGTTCCAAAGTAAACAGAACTTTTTAAACAAAAAACAGAACAAATGGTTTTTTCGGCAAAATCAATTAATGTTATTCAAAATAGTTGCCTTCTGCTTCAATACAGCTTTTTGCAAGGTTCAAAAGCATGTCAAACGAGTGTTTTTAGATCGGTGGAAGGCTTCCGATTTTTTCTATTATGAGGTACTCTGATCATAAAATGATTTTGTACCGAAATTGAATGAAATCAGGTCACACCTTTCCCAAGCGCATATAACTTCTTTCAAATATTGTTATTGCTACCAATAAGTTTACATATATAATTTCGGAAATTTTTCATTAATTATTCCTCCGTCGCCCACTCGATGAAATGTTTATGGCTATATATTTGGATCAATATAAACGAATTTTTTTTCGTTTCATACTCTAAAATATAGCTTCTTAGAACGCTCTAGGAAAGGCTCCCGAAAAATGAGCTCCTAAATGTAGCGGGAAGGTCCTCCGAATAACGGATTTCTATTTTTTCTTATAATCAGATAGAAAAAATTAGTAACTCGCTTCTAACCGGATAACCTTCCTATTACAATTATGAGCTTATACTTGGAGATCCTTTCTTAGAGGTATCTATCAACCAATTTTTTCAGAGTACGCAGCGAAAAATAATACATTTAATTTTTTTCGACCCACGCTAATATATACATATGTATATATTTTATATTGTTTCGAAATCTATTCTAAAAAATAAAATACTAAATTATTGGAAGAAAATTGCTTTGTCACGCCATTAGTCCAAACTAGCACGATTTAATTGATTTAGATCTGTTTCTGTGAGTCCTTTTTACCGCCCACCTGCACAAAAACAACATTGAAGAAACTATAAATTAGAACGCTGTTTAAATGTATCTTTTGTTTATTCTGTGTTGTTTTTGAAATTTTTTAAAAACTTAAAATTAACCTAAAAGGTGACAACTGTGAAGGTTATTGCAATAAAAAATTGTATATTTGTTTTGAAAATTTCCCGAAGACACACCCACTAATATGAATTTCAAAAATTTTGCTTTCAAAAATTGTTTACATGCAACATTTGAATGCGAACGCAGCGATGAGCCGACAAATTGTATTTTGAAAAGCTATTTTTAATAACAAAGTATGATATTTGAGGTTATTTTTAGAAAAATTTAAAATTTTATTGAGTTTTTAATTTTGTTTTGGCGCTGGTGCAGTTTGTGTTTTCGATCACGTAGATCGAGATGCGGAACTATTAATAAAATTATATTTCATTTACAAAAACAACTAAATGCAAATAAATTGGTGTATCGACGAAAACATACAAACATATATACATACATATATGTATGTGTATCTATATATCTATAGTTTTTTACAAGATTTTAAGTATAAGCAATCAAGTTTCGAAACTGTACCCAAAACATTTAAAAAGGCGATCATCATGTGAAGCGCTTCAGTCATGCCGTGACGGTGCTGAAAAGCGGAACAAACTAAGTAGTTTGAAAATTTCTAAAATTTTTTAAAAGTGGCTTTAAAATCTGATTACAGAAGTGAATTTGTGAATTTCAGAATTTTTCAGTTTTTGAAAAATGAGCCGCTGACCTTTTAAGGTAGCAGCAAGGATTCAAAAATAATATGTGTACTAAAAATTTTCCATTTTCCTCCCCTTCAGCTGCTCGGCTTGCAAATGGCCAATGTGTGGCCCGCAATGCCGTGGCTTGCATCAGCCCACAGGACACACCGCACAGGAGTGTGAGCTGCTGCGTACGCATAAACTGGGCGAGTCGCTGGAAGCCATACGCGACAAACCGGATTTGGTGAAGAACTACTATGAACTCATACTGATTGTGCGCATCTTCCTAATCAAACAAAATGCACCGGAAATATACGCCGACATATTGCAAATGGAATCACATACGGAGCTGCGTAAATCCAATACCGAATTGTGGCAATACTATGAGCAGAATGTGGTGCAACGGCTGCAAAGGGATTGGGGCATGGCGGCGCTCACCGTCGATGAGATACACACCGTTTGCGGTATTTTGGATGTGAACTGCTTTGAAATTGGTCAAAATTCGGCGAAGGCACGTTGTTTGTACAAGAGCGCGTTTTTGTTGGCGCACGATTGTTGTCCCAATACGGCGCACACCGATGATCCGCAAAGTTACGCGATCATTTTACGCACATCGCGTGCGATACGAAAGGACGAGGGCATCACACTGAGCTATGCTTACACGCTGCAGGTGAGAAAGAGTGTCGAAGCGTAGTAAAAATTGTACTAATTTCTTTAATTTAACAATCAGGGCACCCTTAAGCGTCGCGAGTTCATGCACGCTGGCAAATTGTTCTGGTGTTGCTGTCAGCGTTGCGCCGATCCGAAGGAACTCGGCACAGATTGTAGCGCGCTGTTGTGTCCGAAGTGTAAAAGTGGATCTGTACGTTCTGTAGAGCCACTGAATCAGTCGGCGGCTTGGAGGTAAGTTTTAGTTTTCATAAGCAATATCGTCTCAAATCTAAATCAAACTGATTTTTGTTATAAAATATGATTACTTTTTAATTTTTTTGGAACTAGTTGTGATCGCTGTGACTATACGCTAAAATCGACGGAGATTGTGAAATTATTAGACACAATTAATATGAATTTGGAGAGCATAGATGCGCACAATATACCGGGATTGGAAGGTTTCCTAAAAAAGTAAGTAACAATACAAGCATTTTTCCCTAAATATGTTCTAAATAAGGTTGAGTTGGAAAAAAGCGAGAACAATGTATTTTTCAACTAGGACTTTGCCAACAAAATTTTGAGGGAATATTACATTCTAGAGAATTATGATACAATGCAAAATTCGGAGAAACCTAAAATTTACCATGCCCACTGCCTACACAACGTTAGAACCATTGAATTTAACTGTTAGAACAGGTAAAATAACTGGAAAAACGACACACTTTTAAGCGAAATCTCATCAACCTCGACAAGTTCTCTACCGATTTCAACCAAATTTGGCGCATAACATTGTCCTATGATTTTTATGTCACTGTTTCAAAATAAGGAAGATCGGATTATAACCACGCCTACTTCTCACGGCAGGTCCATAAAAGGTCCATCATATTTTCTCACTTTATTGCCTCACTGTTTTCAATATTACTTAAAATCCCCAAATATATAGCTCTTTCCACTTAATGAAAAAGTGAGATTATGTGTCATTAATAATCTCTTTAGCAATATTGTAAGGTAGTTGTGAAGCGAATATCATTGGTATATATTTACTGTAAATAACTTTTCTTTCACAGATATGAACGCGTGCTCGGACCCAATCACTACCTACTGCTTTCAGCGAAATATTCTCTCTGTCAAATCTATGGGCGTATTGAGGGTTATCTGCTACATACAATGCCGCTGGAAAATGTAGAGAAGAAGGAGAATTATTGTCGCCATTTTTTGAGTATTATTAATGTCTTGGAACCAGGGCTAACACGTTTGAGAGGTAAGCAAAAAATATTAGTGCTTCAAGAATAAAATTTTATAATACATATGTATATTCAAACAAAATTAAAAAAATAAGAGAGTAAAAAAATAAAAAAAGTAAAAAAAAAATATATAAAAAAAGGGGAAAAACCAGTCACAAATAACAATAAAGGTTATAAAAATTTGTAAGAAAATTTACAAAAATACTTAAACAAAACTAATCTACCTTCCAGGTCTCATTTTATATGAACTACATGGCGCCATAATGATGCGTTCACAGCGCTTGATGATGACCGGCGGCATAGGTGAGGCAGAATTCAAGCGTAACATTAAGGAGGTCATCAAATGTTTGCAGGAGAGTCGAGATATTCTGCTGTTAGAGCCGATTGGTTCGAGTGAACATGAAATGGGCTCAGCAGCGGCAGGTGCGCTAACAGAAATGGGCGTCAAGTGAACCGGACAGGATCACTTTCATCAGTTTTTTAGTGCAACATACATTTTCGTATGCATTTCGCTGTAATTTTTGACCTCGAAGTTGATTTTATGCGTGGTAAGCTTTATTAGTGATTTAATGGTTAGTTTACACTCAATATTGTTTTCTCCTCAGGTGCCGTAATTTTGGCTGTACTACCGACCATTCAAGTCACAACAACACATTCGCATACACATACATA
Source organism: Bactrocera neohumeralis (assembly GCF_024586455.1). Classification (NCBI taxonomy): domain Eukaryota; kingdom Metazoa; phylum Arthropoda; class Insecta; order Diptera; family Tephritidae; genus Bactrocera; species Bactrocera neohumeralis. Next base: position 21,932,423 of record NC_065921.1, read on the forward strand.
TTTTTCATATAGTTTCAACTATACATATTTAGACACAAAAGCATCTCATGACTACGAGTAACATAGTCTTGCATGATCATGCACAAACTTACATTTATAAGCATGGAAATAATATTTTACTCTCTGAAGTACCATTACCAACATATACCAACATACACATACCACTACCAACATATCTGCCACTATATTCCATACATTTGCATGTATTCTTTTTAGAATAAAATCTTTCATTACATTTTTTTAGTTTTAAAGTGTTTCATACTATATCGCCCTAGAAATACAGGGTAAGTAAATTCATCAAAGCAGATCACTAGTCTATTCTCATTAATGCATGGTGTTACTTTTGAGGACTTTACTTGAGAATTTCCAGAATTTGAGAGGAATTCACTCAAGATCAATACATTTTCATCAACTTTATTTCGTTAGTAATTTCAATTTCAAAATCTAAGATTATCAATCATATAGAAATACCCTCTTATTTCACAAATCATGTTCCATTAAACATATTTCACAAGATTTTTGTTCATAAATAGTAAAAAATATATCTGAAGTCACAATTCATCGATCATAGATCAACAATATAACATAGATCGATTCAGTAGTCATACAATAAAACATAAATCACAATTCATCAAAGAAAATTCATGATTCATAAATTTTTATTCATATATTGCATGTCATATATGAAGAACCATCAATCGTCTTGCACCTCATGGATTTCTCTACTCATTGCACATTCATCGTCAATGATCCACACTTCACTGATTTCACCTTCATTATACATTAATGGCTCACCTTAAATATTTTCCAAAATTATTTATTTAGCATGCTCCATTTAACATAGACATGAACCGTAATATTCCGAAAAATTTAAAGAAGATTTTTCACAATTATTTATTTAGCATGCTCCATTTATCATAGACATGAACCATAATATTCCGTAAAAATTAAAGATTTTTTACAATTATTTATTTAGCATGCTCCATTTATCATAGACATGAATTATAATATTCTGTAAAAATTCAAATATCATAAGACGATCATTTGGTTGAAATTTATCATTTATTCACTTGCATGGTATTTGACATTCATCATATCACTTCTTCGCTTGTTTTATTTTTGGAATCACCATTTATTATTCATTCCTTAATCATTATGCATGTTTTATTCGCCAAATATTCATCAATGGTTGATGCATGGTTTATTCGTCATTCAATATTTTTAAATCATAACTAAACTTATTTTCACTTCATTTATTATATGATTTGTAAATCATCACTTAAAGTTTGAAATTTATCATTAATCATCCCAAACATTCGTCACTTTCCATTTGTCACAAATCCGATTTTCCATTCTCCATTCAATCATTCGTCACTTTCCATTTTTCACAAATCCGATTTTCCATTCTCCATTCATTACACACCACACAATTATAATTAAAAGTTTCACAGTTTGAAAACTATATAAATCCTTACTCAGCAATTATAAGAAAATTAGTCATTAAACAATCACATTTCAATCAGTACATTCATTCCTCATCACTCACTTCAAATCAGAATCTTAAATCAAAATTCATCTAAGTCAAACTTAAAGAAGTTTTGCATGCTGACAACTAAAGAAAATGCAAAATTTATAGCAGTTTTGCATGCTGAAAACTTAAAAACAAATACATTAATAATCAACCGTAGTTCCGGATTATTATTTGAAAAATCACTTATTTATGATTTAATTGATCAGTCATTAGTCGTTGCATGTCTCAGTCAATCATCAAATCTCACAAAGCACCTTTGCATGCTAAACACTTGAAAAATATCAATCCTTACTCATCAATCATAGTTCATAATTAGTCATTTTGTCATTACTTTCCATTTATTCGAATATTCACTTATCATGGGCTCCATACTCGTATCATATTCGGTAAATAAAGTTACTAGAGTATTCTAGTCTCACTTTTCAGTCATAATTCATGATACGTGACTGAAAAATGTTTTTTCATTCATTCCTGATCAATCTCATTGGAAATTAGCCATTATTCATATAATACGAGTATGTCATAGGGGTAAAAAAAATCGGAGAATGATAGTTTACTAAAACATTTATGAAATTGATAAAAAGTTGCATGTGCGAAGTAGTTCATAGATCGGTTAATAAAGCCCGCTACTATTATAAAATCAGAGCGCGGAAAATAATTTTAATTCAAATTCAGGAGAATTTATGAAGTAGCTTCAATATCAAAAATTATGCTGGAAGGAACATTGTCACTGTAGAGCTCCACAGAAAATAATCTGGGATCCGCCGTTGATATACATACAACCTAATATCTATTATGTATTCCATCCATTTATGACACATTTCATATGTATATCTTTTTGGGTATATAGTTTATTACATATAAACTAGAAACAATGCATGATTATGAGCGGTCATCAGTTCTCTATCACAACCATATACTATGTATTAGATTATTTGAAATTACTATTGATTATTTATCCCCATCTTTTGTTATTTTTCACATTTCATAAATTATCGTTAAATTGAACCATCGTATTTGGCCTTTATTATCTGTGACCTACAATAGAATGTCATCTGTCATCTATCATCAACCATTTGCCACAGATAATGTTATTTGGATTATCTTTGATATGTTATCTGCATGTTTCAATCAAAGAGATCAGGCATATCAGGTGCTCTCATGTAACCATTATAGATTATCTATCACCTTCGTTCTTACACATCAATCACCACTCAACAGACATTATCTACATTGAGTTGCATTATTCAAGCTACACAACTGGACTTGATAATTTGGAGCAGATAACACCACCAATGGCCAGTCACCGGCACTAAAGGAAATCCGGAAATTAATTGTTGCTCTTCTTATTATTGTAATCTATTTTAGAACACGCGAAAAAGTAAATTTAAGAATTTATGTACATGTATTGTATATGAGTATGTAAAACATAGTAGTATGCCTCTAAATAATTGAATAATTTTATGTCAGTAATTAAAACCATTTGTGGTATAATAACAGATAACCGCAAAAAAAAAACAGCATAATGACGTCAAAACAATTAAATTACACTTACAACATTTGTTGCATGTTGAATGAGGTTATAAACCGCAACAGTGCGCCGCAAAAATATAAAACTCATACAAGTTTTTATTCGTAGTTGAGAGTTTATGACATTTGGCATTTCGGATGGTCTATGCGGCGTCGTTATGGTCGGTAATTATAAAAGAAAACAAAAACAATTTGAAGAATTTTATGTACATCGTGAGACACGAATATAATATAACGGTGTATTCGTGCATAATATGGCATCAGAAAACATTGTTCACGGTCTTTCAAGTAACTTATCGTAACTAATCGAAATTCGATTATAAATTTATAGGTTGTCATGATTAGTAGACCGAAACTTCTGTAGTAAATAAATAACGTTTCTGCATTTTTTTTCAAGGGAAACATAATAGCAATTATATCATCTGATATTTAGCGCATTATCAGTTTAGCTAACTAATTTTTTCAATAAAGTTGTGTTCCTCTCCAGGTCGGAAGAATGGGATATAAGTGAGCCTAGGGATCAAGAAAGGCGCAATAAAGACTCAGAGTTCTTGAACGGAATCTGTTTTGGAGTCACATGTAAGGATTACTATGTATGATTGACTATATTTGAAGTCAAGGTTAGACAAAACCTGAACCTCAGTATACTGGAACTGTAATGTCTTCTCGGAGAGAACAACAAAGGTCGTGAAAAGGTCGACTGATTGAGCTCTTTTCCGAAAATGAGTCATTATTGTGAACCTTCTTCACAGCTACGTTCAACGAACTGGCAGGATCTCCATCCGGTTGTATAGAGTTTTTGAAAAGAAGAAATTCATGCAGGATCTTTGCTGGCATTATAATATTACTTATATATTCATGGATGCAAAGAATACTATGAACCCCGCAAAGAGTAATTTCTTGTATATTCTTAGGCGATTGCCTAGATTGAAAAACGGGTAATGCACCGCGATCTCAGGTCTATTGTACCTTCTTCTTAATCGCAAAAACTCTCCTACCCCCAGCAAATTGATAAAGTGCTGGATGCTAGCGAAGCGATGTAGTCCCTATTTGGAAACATGGATTCAAGTATATTAATAGAAGTTTCGGTGTTTCAGGCTCACTGTCGCAGAACCGGTTAGTGCTGAATTTGTCCCTTGGGAGGCTAATTACATATTTAAACCTGATGCGGTTCTAACCCCCCATTAGCAATGTCGAATTCCTTGGAGTTGTTGCCAATATCTCTCTCTGCCTACTCCTTCTTCCTTGCGGAGCAACTCTTTTATGGTATGGGGATCTACCGCGACGAAGGGTTCAGGCTCTACCATGCTCGTGGATGCTGCGGAGCAGGCAGTTGTCTATAAAATACTGAACTTTTGATCATCAAAGCACTTTTTGACACTGAGTTAGGAACGGTCGGTTGACTGATTGTTTCTTTGGCGATGTCTCGGAGGTTCCACATATAAAACTTTTTGCATTGACAAACTTTATAAGGAGCACAGGGTGGTTCAGAGAGGAAATAATAGAGTGAGGGAATTTTAGTGCAGATGGTTTCACAATGGGCGTCCTGCAGGACTGGGTGCGTTGTCGGACATTTAATTTACCTACCTAACCAGCTTCCTATGAGCTTAAAAAACTTGTGGAAATTTATTTTCGAACCAGTCGTAACTGAAATCACGTGTGGCCTAATGTCATATGTCATAACCAAAATATTACGTAGCGCCTAAAAGTGTACCACAAAGAAGTATAAAATAGTGGAATGGGCGAACCTTTCCTATGAGGCCACCACAGCAGCAGTACCCATAGTAAAGTTGGTGACAGAGATAAATACAACTGCCAAGACTATTTAGGACTGTAACGAGTACGTGTAAAGTTTAAAAACGAGTATTTATGAAATATAGACATTACACTACGGGGTGAATATATCTATAAATTGTGTAAATATATGACTGACCAAAGGGAACTTCCTGTGAATGCCACTTACGGTTGCAATTCGGATCTTTCCGCTTCCGGTGCTGTTGCTGCCAACGACAGGCGACCAAAATCACACAACTTCGCTGGCTGACAAGATGTGTCATAGCGCTTTTTGTCGGCACTTTAATTGTTGTTGCTCCTGTTGTTATTGCAGTTGATTACTTCCATTTGCCGAGAACAACACGTATTACGATTGCGCGGACGCGCCTATAACAATACCCCACACACACACATACATGCATGTATAGCTCAACGCATATGACTGCGTGTGAATTGTTGGAGATTGCAACACGTTAATAAGTTGCTGCAGCCACAATAAAAATAAAAATAAATTAAAATAAAAAAAATCTACAAAAGGCGTCGGCATGTTGTGCGGCATACGCTCAGCGCTGTGTGTATATTTTGAAATATGCGGTAAGGGCTGTCGTGCGCATTCCTTGGTGCCAGCTCTCTCGCAATGGCCTGATTCTGTGCCTGGCGCTGCAGGAGTCGTCCTCGACATGCCACTCACTCAAATGATATACAAAAATTCGCGGAATTTTTGAGTGAAATGAACTTACCGCAACATTTACTGCATGCAACGGCACGACATCGCATGACATGGCATGTTAGCCAGTTCATGCGCCTACCGCTATGCTACAATTTATTTGCACTTCAACAGATTACACATTTGCCATTGCGTTTTTGTCTGTTCGCTGCATGTTGAGTGTTCGTGAGCGCGTGTTTTCGGTTGGCGTGTGTGTGTGTGTGTGCTTTGGTGTGCCACAAATTAGTATGCCGCATGTGCAACTTAATTGTGGCACATCGTATTTTAAAATAGCTTAACAACTATTTTTGCAGGCTTTTTCCAACACTCTTTTCAGTTTTTTCTAAATATTTTCGAGTTTTTTTACAATTTTTTTCAATTATTTACAAGTTTTCAGCGCAATTTTTCTTTGTTGATTGAAACTAATGCATTCTGTAATGAATTTAAACACAAAGCGCGTTAATTTATTTGCCACCACAAATCATAGGCTGCCGCCACACCGTCACCGCCACCTTCATCCGCGCTGTCGCCGTCGCTGCTGACACGGCTTTGGCTATAATTGTGCAGCTCAAGTAATGGAAAATTACATTTACGCCACAAACATATCAGATTTCATGGGAATTGCATTTGAAAATCGCCCTCCAGGTAATTGGCGCGGCGGCAGAGTGGCGTGTTGATGGATATTCTCCGAATTGAAGTGGACTTCTAATTGCAATGCAAATATTTGTGGGTGCATATGTTCATGTACTTATGTGAACTCATGTGTGTATGTGTGTTGCACACTTGTATGCAACTATAAATTAAGTTGTAATGAATTGTTTGTCATAGTCAAATTGACGTAATTTAATTTTAATAAACTCAAAGGATTGAAGGATATGATTTATTTGCGCTTCGTGTCTTTTAAACCGAAATAAATTGAGATTTGGACATAACTGCGCAACTTTAATAGAGTTTAATTTAATTTTTAGTACATAAATGCTCTTAGGAAAATTAAATTAATTGCCTGCCGTAGTCGTATATGTATACTTGTGAGTATTGAATATATTTGAAGCAAATTTAAATCCGTATACTTGGCGCATTTTACGTCCATCTCTTAAACTGAAGGCGTACGAAATACAGCTTGAGCAAGTGAACTGAAGCCGCTATACCTTTCAGCGACATCGCTATGCTCTAAGGACTATAGAAAAGTTCCAAGAAGATTCGAGGTTTTCGCACCAAATTTATACCAGCGATGCGGCCCATTTTTGGCTTAATGGCTATGTTAACAAGCAAACTTCGCCACATTTGGGACGAAGAGCAACTTAAAGAGTTTCAAGAGCTGCCATTTTATCCAGAAAAAACAACGGTTTGGTGTGGTTTGTAGAACGGTGAAATCATCGGTTCATATTTCTTCAAAAATGATGCCGGTGAGAACGTAAACGTCAATAGCGACCGACTATTTGATGCCTGAAGAATGTTCTTTTTAATGATATTAAATACACCCCATTAAGTATTAAGTTTCTTTGTTTTTTCTTAATAAAAAAAGTAGGGAACTTCAAAATGAATCGCCCTTTATTATACAATGCTAACCAGAAGAGTGGGAACTATTATATTTGTCGTCTATATCGAAAGTTGTTGCTGGTAAAAATTCTCCTCAAGAGAATCTGTTAGAGAGGAGGGTACGTTTTGCCATAATCTTTCTCACAGTGACACTCTATTTGTGTCGCAACTGTGGTCACGGGTATTTCCAAAATACCTGTTCAACATGGGAAAAGCACGAACGCAAACTACAAAGGGAGGCGAGGGGAGAGTCAAAACTGACCTGCAATACATAAGGTCCGTCTTGGAAAACTAGCTCTGAAATAGAAGAGGGGCGTGCTTTAATGGGAACACCACTTACAAACACCTTACAACCTAAGAAAAATATGCAAGGTGCGTTTCAAAGTAAACAGGTTTTTTCGGCAAAATCAATTTATTTTATTCAAAATAGTCTCTTTCTGTTTCAAAACAGCTTTTTGCACGGTCCAAAAGCATGTCGAACTAGTGATTTAGCTAGTTGGCTGGTATGGCCGCCAGTATGCCGGTGCAAGCCTCTACGTCTGCATAACGCTTTCTTTTCATGGGCAAATGCATTTTTCCGAAAAGGAAGATGTCGCACAGTGCCATATCTGGTGAATGCGGGGAGTGGTTAATGGTTAAAATGTGATTTTTGCTCAAATAATGCCTCACAATGATGTCCTTCGAATGTTGGATTCTGAGCAATTTTCGGTCGTCAGTCAATTTGTGCGGAACAAACCGTGCATACACCTTTCGTAAGCCCAAATGTTCGGTCAAAATGCGATTAATCGATGTTTTGGAGATATTCAATTCCATTTCCATGAATTTCAATGTTGATTTCGGCTGACTTTCGATGAATTCATGCACAGTTTCAATGAAATTTCCGGTGATCACGGATTTTGATTGGCTCACATGTTGATCGTCATTTATGTCCTCACGACCACTTTGAAAACGTTGAAACCACTCGTGCACTCTATTACCGGATAGGCAATCGTCGCCATAATCTTGATTCATCAATTGAAAAGTTTCGGTAAAAGTTTTACCAATTTTGAAACAAAATTTAATGTTGGCCTCATTTTCGCACCAATAACACAAACATACTGACACTTAAAACGCAATAACTTCACTTCCAATCAATGAAATGTCATGAAATTCACACTGGACAATCGATAAAGATAGCAGGCTCTAACACACCAGTCGACATATAAGTGGCGCCACCAGGGGGTGCTAGATTCAAAAAGTCCTGTTTACTTTACTGTTTACGGACGCAGTTACAGACAGATATCTGGATTATTATAATATTCACAATTAAAGGAAGAAATGTGTACAACCTACTTTCCAGTTAACACTAACTTGGAGTATCTTAAATCTTTATGAACTTACAAGATTCGGAACATAGCTTGCTAGTAATATCACTTAGATTTTTCAAAAATGAATAGAATCTATCATATCTCATCATCTATTCAAATATTTCGAAAAAAAAGTATTTAGGCCTCTCAGACTGCTCCTTAATTGAGTCAATTAGTAAATTTTATCATATAGTCGTACCATGAACAAATTTTGTGAAATAAATTGTTGCCCACTCTTTCGCATGTTTGCCGTTATTTTAGTTATTTTTTGAAATTGTAGTCTGATTAATAAAATTTAACGATTAATCCCTTTGGTCTATCTATTTCAAAAAGACATATCAATTATCTTCAAATGGCGTTACAACGAATATCTCGGGCACAACACTTCTTTTATAGGTAATATACCCAAGCTTTTGTATAAAACTGATTTGATAAACCTTATGAAAATATGTCTTTATATATAAATATCTAAGTGAACATATCGATTAACCAATTTCAGCTTCGTCAAGGCGTTTAGGACAGTTTTATAGAAAAAGCAGCACCACCAATCCAGTATTTCTACCAAATTACTAGGTTTCCAAAATTCTAAAATTGGAATCTCATGGCTGAATTAGTCAAATAGTTCCCTAATACTTTGTAGATCTATGCATTGGGTTGGGAGTAGATAAGTCTTCTTCGCTGGACTTACCAAATAGAGAAGTTCAAACTCATATTAATGGTCTTGTGTGCATGATTAAGTGTTGGGAAAATGGGAGGAAAATTAAGTTTTTTAAGTAGTTAGTAATTTAAATAGCAAAATGTGCACTAAAGCTAGTCTTTTTGGGTCCGCACTAGCACTTTCTTTCTTTCTTTTTGTCATCGGTTTTAAAGCAAGCAAAAAGGTAAACTAAATGTTGTAGGCCCTATGGAGGATACTGAGTGAAAGATTAAAGCCCACCAACAACAAACTGATTGGACCTTATCAGTGTGGCTTAAAACCTGAAAAAATAACAACTGACTAAATATTCACCGTACGCCAAATCTTGGAAATGATCCGTCAAAAGATAATCTACTCATACCACTTCTTCGTAGATTTCAAAGCTACTTTTGAAAGCAGGAAAACGAGCTGGCTTTATGCCGCTATGTCTGAATTTGGTATCTCCGCAAAACAGTGTACAGCTGTGTAATATGACGTTGAGCAATACCTAAAGCTCAGTCAGAATCGGGAAGAACCTCTACGAACCGCTCGATACCAAACGAGGTTTCAGACAAGGCGACTACCAATCGTGCAACTTCTTCAATCTACTGCCGAAAATAATAATTCGAGCTGCAGAACTGAATAGAGCAGGTACAATCTTCCGTAAGAGTGTACAGCTGCTGGCATTTGCCGATCATATTGATAACATTGGCTCAACAACCGCGCCGTTAAATCTGCTTTCTCCAGACTGGATAAGGAAGCGAAGCAATAGGCGTTACTTCGAACTGAGTAGGTAAATGAGTAATAAAAGACTCTCTCGACAATCTAAGACCAAACTCTACAAGTCACTCAAAATCTGCGTCCTGATATATGGTTTAGAGGAATGGACGATGACAACATCTGATGAGTCCGCGTTACGAGTCTTCGGGAGAAAAATTTTGAGAAAGATTTATGGACCTTTGCACATTGGTAACGGCGAATACCGCAGTCGAGATATACGACGACAATAAAATAATACAGCGAATTAAGAGACAGCGGGTACGCTGGCTAGGTCATGTCATCCGAATGAATGAAAACACTTTAGCTCTGAGAGTATTGGACGCAATACCCGCCGGGGGATACAGAGGAAGAGCGAGACAATCCACTGCGTTAGAAAGACCAGGACCTGACTACATTTGGAATCTCCAAATGGCGCCAAACAGCGAAAATGAAGAACGACTGGCTCGCTGTCAATAAGGAAGAAGATTATATTTTCAATGCAATTTGCATTGATATATACCCTTATTGTATCACTTTACACTGATTTATTAATTAAAGCGAAATATTTGACCTCTAATTAAGCCAATTATTACACCATTACATATTTGAAAGCGTATTTAAAACCATTAGCTCTTGAATGAAATCGTCTTATCTGCCGCAATGGCTGCCATAATCGGCCACAGCATGTCGGCTTGTAAAATGATAAACTTAAATAAAACATCTCAATTTATTTCAACTAACATGGCTTTCCGGTTTGCTTGTAAATATTATTGCTGTTGTTGTTGTTGTTTTGGCGAATACATACCTTCAGTTGGTTGACAGTGACACTGAATGAAACGAAATATTTAAAAACACGAAGATACTTTGAAGTGCCGCAAACGAAAACTGAAAGGACATCATAACAGTGAGAGCTACTCAGCAAATAACGGTAAATGCGGAAAGGAGTAGTTACACTGCTAACTGTACTTATTGTAGCTTACGGCACTGAGTGGTGTTTGCGTGTGTTTATGTATGTATGTATGTGTGTATTCGGCGCTCTCTGACACAAGCAAACGCTTGCCCATTTACGAGATTGTCGTAAGTTGTTGTGGCAGGTTGCCAACGCAGAAAGACCGCAATGTCGTGCCATGTCCTGAGATGCCCGCAAACGCTAGGCAGTCCTTACGCTCCAGACTCCCTTCCTCCACTTCTAGCAGCGGAATGACTATGCTAGCTGGCCAACCTTCCGATCTACCAGCTTAGAGGCCCTCCTCCTTTGTGAGCGCACAACTTTGGTTAGGACATTTTGGTGTAGTGAAAGCAATTAGCACTTAGGTCGGTTGCCGCTGGCAGGCTGGCAGGTTAGCCAAGAGTGTGCGGCCAGCGGCTGGCGGCATTGCCAAGCCATAGACATACCGTAACTGCAAATGAGTAGCGTTCTCCGCACTACTTAACCGTTCGCTGGAGCACAGTGAATGGTAAATGCAACAACAACAACAACAACACCAACCAAATGCAGCGTGGCAATCCACGACGAAGCCAGGAAGCATTCGCAAACTGGTAGAGACGTTGACACTTGGCGGTTGGACAACGCCGAGCAAAGCTGCATGCAACAAACAGGCAAATGTCATAATGGAAAATGGAGCAGTCAGTATTCTGATAGGGGCGTGAGTTTGCAAGACGGCTTGCAGTGCTAGCTCTGCTGGTGTAAATGGTTAAAAATATGAGAAATGAAGTGTGACAAAAACCGCAACCGCATGTTTCTTCCAACAACAGGAATGTCGGCAGCAACAACAATTTCTTAAGCAGGCACTGTCGCTTTTAGTAAGATCTTCATTTGCTATTTAATAAATAATATTGCAGAATTAGTTGTGAGAGATCAAAACTGGATGACTCTGAATGGCGCTTTTAATATCAGAAATGTAAAATAATTAGTGAGAAGGAGCCTTAATGGGGCCACTCCGAGGTAATCGGTTTAAGAGCTCCACAAGGTTGCAGCGTCTGTTCACGAAGAGGTACGGCTACAAGCGGACATCTGTCTTGGAGCAAGTGGCTCGCTTTATAAACGTCATAAACGAAACTTTTTTCTCAATATGGGGATGGGCCGAATCCTATATCCAGGAAATGCGATGGATGGGACATGGCTGCACTAAATATGCAGCATGTGGCGTCTACTACAGCTTACATGGGACGATTCACAAATTTCATGAATGATTTATGGTTAGTCGAAGGCCTCGATACCTTGTCTCCAGATTCACTCCAATGAGTGAAAGGATAGCCACAGCCCGCAAAACTAAATTACATCACATCAGCCTAATATGTGCACACGCCCCACAGAAGAAGAGGGCGACAATACCTAAGAGTAATTCTACTAGCTCTTGGAAGAAGCATATGAGAAAGGCCCTCGCCATGACGTTAAGATCGTGCACGGCATCTTCAATGCCAAGGTGGGCGAGGAAGGCATCTTTGGATTGACAGTCGGAAAACTTAGCCTTTACGACAACACCTCCGACAACGAAGAGAGGTTAATTGACTTCTCCACGACGCGTAAAATGATTGTTTGTAACGCCAGGTTTCAGCACGTAAACACCCATAAAGCTACTTTGTGAGTTCACGCCAGTTGCACATCCCAAGTGCAGACAGGTCGCGTGGATGTCTTTACTTTCGTTATCCACTCGTGGATCTCGAAGACAGGGAACATTCGCTGGAGCATCATCTTCTATGCGAATGACCTGGCTTAACTTGCACATTTGTTCATAGTTGCATCATCTTCGATACTCATTGCTTACGTGGACGGCTCCAAAGTTCTTGCGATGAACAGTTCACTTGAATGCTCCAAGAGCTTTCTCATCTCGGGTCGGCATCGTTTCTAAGCCGTATAACAAGATGAATATAATCAGAGACTTATAGAGCGTAATTGTTGTTCGCCGAGAGTCTACCGATCACAAAGCAGCACCTGTTGGCAAGAGTTATTCTGCGCTTGATCTTCTGTCATGAATTTTTGGTGGAACTTATGCCGGTTCTGAGATGTACAAAGGATCTAAATTTTTAAAATTTTTAATTGCCAACAGTAACGTAGTTGTCAAGCGCGAGGAATCTTTGTATGTGGCCTGCAGGTATTTTGTCTTTTCCTCGTTTACCACAATACCAACCTCTTTCAATTCTTTTGCTATGCTTGAAAAGACTACGCTTACGGCTCTGTTGTTAAGACCTATGATGCCAATATCATCTATATACCCCAGTAGCATTGTATTTGAAAAGTAGATAGTGACACTTGCAGCTATCGAAAAGACTAAATTCATTATACCTGGTCTATTGGGGCTAAAAAAGCAAATAGAGTAATTATATTCACTCACTGATTTAAATAATATATCACACATATAGTTGAGATATATCACATACATATATTCAACTGGAAGCATAAAGATCTTGAAATTGATATACGGGAGCTTGAAGAAGGTAACGGAAATTTATTTAGACGTTTGGTTTTCAATGAGGCGGTTGGTCTTTTTGACAGCTTAATTAATTTTTACTCAGTTTGGTTTGTCTTTTCAAAATGAGCAGATTTACTTGCATCAAGCTCGTCTCACGTTCCAGAGCCCAAAACGAACTTCCTCAAAAAGTCACTGTTTGGTGAACTCCATGGGCAGAGGGAATCATTAATTCATATTTCTTCAAAAATAAAAAAAACGCTATAGAGAAATGATTAATAACTTTTTGATGCCTGATTTGGTGGATGAGCTATAGAGGACGATCTTTGGTGCCAATAAGACGATACTCTATGACAAACAGTCAACAAGACAATCAGTTAATTGAAGGAAATTTTTGGTGAGCGCATAATCTCGCATCATGGCGTGACCTACAAGTTTTGTGGTGTTATGTGTAGTCGCCTGCCTAGATAGAGAAGTCTGAGACGATTGACGCCTTGAAAGAAACCATTTGGCGCATTATTGTCATTACGGCCCCCAATTGCTGCAAAAGCGGTCGAAAATTAGACCTCTCGGCGGGAATTTTTTCCGCCGGCCACGGCGGTTATTTGCCGAAATTAATTTTGGAACGAAATGCAAACCCCTATCTTTATAATGAAGTTGCATTCTTGGCCATAAAATTAAGTTATATATACTATTTATTTCTTCTTAAAGACCTCATGCGTAAAATAAATAAAATAAGTTATTCGTATATAACAGAATACTTCATATTCTTACATTTTACCAGGATAAGGCCGGTACATGAGGTTTGTTGGCTGTATGGAGTCAAGTTTTCACCCAATTTTGTCTTCTTTTGGTACACAGATACGCTGTCACCATAAAGTTAACTGAAAGTTTGAAAATCCACATGTTTTGTATAATATGTGGGGATTAATGGAAGTACTGACCTGATTCAACCCATTTTTGACACTTTAGGTAGCTTAATCTATTATCTCCACTTTGAGTTCAGATAAGGTTTCAAAAGAAAACTAAAATAGTAAATTAAAGTTTTAATTTTAATGCGAAGTTCGTCTTTAAATTTGAAATTTAACCATTTCAGAATTTACAATAGCTTTCACTGAAAGCGGAGAATTTCAAATACAAAATAATGACCAACTAACTGACCCAGAGAGCAACAAAGTACTCGAACAAAAACCTAAAACCCAAAAAAACAAACAAAAATATTGCTGATAAACTTGGCCATTAATGTTGATGTTGATGCTTTTTAAACCTCTCTTACACTCATATTCATGTGTGCATATGTGCATCTGTGTGTGTGTGTGTGTAGAATGTCAGAGTTGAGTAGCAGCAGATGACACTTTGACCCTCATTTTCGACAACAGTGTTGCCTTGACTTAACCGACGCTTTTCAAAGGTTTTTGTTGTTGTTATTGGTACTGTTAACGATATGATTATGTTATAGACAACACTTGCAATAGCAGCAACAACAAAAGTGCTTGAAGTATAATGGCAATGAGTGTGCACTAAAAATAACAAGCAAGAATCAACGCAAACCATATAATAATATCCGTGTATAAGCAAGTTGGTGTAAGGACACACACATACACATATATGTATGTAGGTTAGTATTTGTTTTCTGCAATACAATATTTAGTTGAAATCAAAGTGCGGAGCACCGCAAAACTACTCGACCATCACCGCTTAACAACGAGCAACGAGCATTCCATTCTATGAACTGATATGGCAACCACAAATACAAAGTGTTTCAATTACATGTAAGGAGGGGTTGAAAGCGGATGGAATCTCAAATAAAAATTATTTTAAGGTTTTAGAAATTGTGTATTAGATATAGCAATTTTATAAGCCTTGGTTCTAAGTTAGTTAATAATGGGTTGTCAAAAAAGTCTTGCGGTATTTTTATTGATTTTTTTTTTTTTTTTATTGAAATTGAAATGAATTTTTGATGACTCATCCCAGCTCTTGACCGATGCTACGGCTGCTACTATGCCGGTGTCTTTCGACCAATTCAGCGATTTTATCGCAATTTTCGACGACAGGCCTTCCGGAGCGTGGAGAAAATATGCCGTATTTTTTCTATATTTTTTTGCTTTATGTTTGCGACGCTATAACTCTCGAACGACTTAAAAGAAACGACAATCAATCAAACACGTGTTAGCGCGTGAAATGAGCTTTCCAAAAAGGTATAGCAGGACCCGATGCGACGAATAAAACTAGAACTACGCGCTTTCAGCGCCAACTAGCGAAAATACCGCAAGAAATATATAGCATGTTGAAAATCAATCCAAAGACATGAATGAAAGACACGGATAATCGCTATGCCTTATTCCTAAGTTTGCGGTATGAAACTATGGAGCTACAAGGAAACTGTAGGAATTTATTTTTTGAAACATATTTCTGCCGTACCCAACAACTTCTATAAAAGCGCTTGAGGCGGCTCGTTTACTTACAATGACTTTCAAACGGACATCCCCTGTGTTTTCTAGAATTGTTAACTTGACCTAGCAGAAAATTGGAAAGAGAACGATCGTTAATCACCATTTCAAAATAAGTGATCTATCTACGAGTATGTATGTATATCAATAACGTAAAATATCAACTCTAGGGAAGCAAACCAGACAACTGAGTTACTGAAGCTGTTTGAAGCTGGAAGGACATTTCCATAGCTAGTTAAAAGATATGTCTTAAAATCGATGGTCAACACACTTTTTGAATATTTTTTGGGGGGTAGGTGAGTTTTCATTTTGGTATCAACCAAATCAAAAGTATAAATCTATGAAAGACTAACCTTAGGTACATATGTGGATACGGACGTTAGATGTATTCAGAGATGAAAGCATTACAATTTCTCGATTTTTTATGGGCAAGCGGGTCTGCGGCTGAACCTGGAAAAGTGTTCACAAGAAAGCACAAAATTCCTCAATGGAGGTTCCCTTCGATAAATCGTGAAAGCACAACGCAGAAGAAAGAGTGAGAAAAGCTAGCAAAGCTTTAAATGCATAGATGGTAGATGCTCGGAGGGCTGTCTCCCCCTCTCATGCACTGGTGCTATACAGCTATTGCAAGATCAATTCTGCTTTGCGGTGCAGTAGTATGGTGTACAGGCGTACGGAAATCCACCTACCGGAAGCCAATGGAAAGATTTCAGAGGCTCGCTGCTCTGTGCATAACGGGACCTTTAAGAGCAATTCCAACGGCGGCTCTTGAACTGGTACTAAACCTGTCACCTATAGACATGCAACTGCGCAGTAAAATCGACGGGACGACTACTGACGGTGGGAGAATTTACATATAAAACCTTCGGGCATAGCTCGGTAGGTAATAGCGGTCGGGAAAACTACATGATCCTACTTTTAAACTGGGAAACGGGTTTAAAGTAAACATAGAAAAAAATGGCTAGCGTAAAGGTATGTTAAGCAACACTCTAAACATCTATAGGGATGGCTCGAAATTGGAAGAGGGAGTTGGTGCGGGAATACGCTGTCCAGAGTTAGACGTATATTTTAAGCCGAGGTCTTTGCTATTGCAAAAGCTTAAATGCACCTGCAGGCAATTCCAGAGTCAACATCTACTTAGACAGCCAAGCAGCAATTAAGGCAGTAACCTCGTGGGCGAGATTGCCAAGAATGGTGTACGGCTAAAACCCGAAAATGTGATTAATATTAAAAAAACTTATGCATTGTCTACACGACGATCTCGACAGAAATATGGTGAGGGATATCAAAACCCTATGGAACGAGCTACCTGGGTGCAGAACACCAAAAGTCATGTGTGAAACGGTAGATCGGAAGTACACAAGATCCATATTGGTACTCGATAAAAGAGACATGACGGGAATACTAACTGGTCACTGTTTGCTGGCTACACATGACCGCAGTATGAGGCTGACAGGTCGGGAAGACTGCAGGCAATGTCTACAGCAGGGCACCAGGGAAACAATGGAACATCTCTTGTGCACTTGTCTTGCATTGGCAAGACTATGCTGTAAGCATCTTGGGTCCTTACGGCATGATGATAGCAATGACCCAAAAATGATCCATGTGTGGCTTATTGGCCCACCAGATTAACCGAAACTAACCTTTTAATGGCTTGAAAGACGGACGCACAGGGCAATGGAGACGCTACATAATATATATATATATAAATGATCAGCATGACAAGCTCAGTCTGTTTAGCGATGTTTTTCTGTCTGTAAATACGTTAACTAACTAGTCCCTCAGTTTTTGAGATGTGAATCAAAACTTTTACACACGTTTTTTTCTCCTCATTTATCGGAATCGTTGATATCAGACAACTATATCATGTAGCTGTCATTCAAATTCAAAGATTGGAATCAAATGCTTGTATGGAACATTTCTTCATTTGACGAGATATTTTCACGAAATTTGGCATGTGATATTTTCTATATAGCTATACTAATTAACTGATCCAAAGATATATTCCTCTACCAAAAGTCGTTACTTGAACAAAACCATAATATCATGTATACAACATGCTACACGGGGACAAAAAAGTATTGACCAGGAGACCATACAAACGAAACTTATTATACTTATACTTATTGTTCTTATTGTAACAGACGAGGACAACAAGAGTTAGAGATTATGGCCATTTTTATGAACATTGAACTAATAACAGTAAGAGTTTCCCATTGGAAAAATAGCTTGTCTACAAAACAAAATAGCCAGCTGCAAGAGGTGGATCAAGAAGGATAAGAAGAAGAGTTAGTTAAATAATAGAAGATCAAAAGCTGCAGATTTGCTACGCTTCAGGCTAAAAAGGTTAAAGAGCGAGTTATTGCGAAGCAGCAGATAATAAGGGCTAAGACACTTGCAGAAGCGTTTGAAGGAGCCTCTCTGCAATATAAAATGTTCGTATTGGCAAACTATGTGCGTACTAAGTAAGCTGTTGTAAGTTGTAAATGCAAAAGGATAGCTCCTCTAAGTTTAGGTTCCAATGTGTTAGTGCGCCATTTTTCCACATGGTTTATTGTGATTTATACATTTACATAAAGATACTTGAAGAAAACTATAAATTCGCCGTAAAGTGTGCGTGGGTGCAATAAAACGACTGAGAGATGACTGCGTTGAACTCGCCGAATGCATTGAACCTCAAGCGGTTACAACTAGGAATTTACACATCTAGGTACATACAAAGCATACAAGCTTTACTTAACTCCAGTGACCGCACACAAACTATTCGAGTCATTTTTAGTGACTCCACCGTCACTTGTGTGTGTGTAAGTTGTAGCAACTGTCGGGGGTTAAATTTAATGAAGCGCGAATTATCGGTTCAATGAAATACATGAGGCCACGAAATGGACCAAGAAAGTGCACCAGACGCACGCTGCTGTCTGCAGCCATTGTTTCTGTTGTTGTTGCTTTTGTGAAACGATGGTGACGATGAGTTTACTTTGGCTTGAGCTGTTGATAGCAACATATTAATACAAGCTTGTAACATGACGGGCTGACCAACCATTACTGTGTTCAAAAGTGTAAGCGTGTGAGTGGTGGGTATACTTTGTGGAGTGTTAGCGACTCTTTTCGCCTGGAGTCAGTATGAATTGATTCTTTCAATTTGGTGAAACACTGGAAAAAGTCGAAGTTTGGGGGTTACGACTGCCTTTGTTCTTATTATATGTATACCAGAAAGCAGTTCCACATGTGAATTTATATATAACCAAATTGATATGAGCTCTTCAGACTAGCTAACATTCTTTTAGACTATTTGTAAGTAATCCATATTGTTTACCATTCAAAGTGCAAAATGGTATGCTACAATCATTAGAGCTATCCTTAGTAGATATAATGTAAATTCGAAGCGTAAGCTAACGTATGCACCTCAGAAACCAATATACATATGTATATGTCAAGTGATAAAAAGGGGTTTCTTCAACACGCTTACTAAGCATTTCACTAACCTATTCCTTGCCTTAATGTTGAAGATTTTCTTCCGTTAAGGTTTGAAGTTTTGCGGAAATAATTTTTAATTATAATTGTGTTTGAATGAACAATCATGATGATGTTCTTATTTGGAGATATTACAGTACCAATATTTTTCGCTACCAAAATACTTGAATCGTTTTTAAAAACGATGCTGACTTCATTCGTCAAATGTAGTATGTTCTATTGGCGAGAAGTGGTTTCAAGAATATGACGTCAAAACTGTCCAAGAATCCGGCGAATGACGCTAAAACAAAGAACCAAAACCAAAAAAACAATTGGCTAAAGGCACTCAAAGCGATACCAGCCTAGCCTTATAACAAGTCAGTAGCCTATTTATGATGCGATATTAAATATTCTCAGTCCGGGTCAAATTTGATCAGTGCGGGTATAAAAAAATCAAGTATCAAATATATACATACAAATTTACTATATAAAAAAATCGTCAATAAATTCATGACTTACCCTCTTTGCGCCACAAATATTCTGATTACCTAAAAGGAAAAGAAAAAAAAACTTTGTTTCAATTTGTTTTTTTTTTTAATCAAAAGTATTGTAATAGTAAGTATAAAGTCTAATCACATTCAAATGGATTTTTAGTTGTATTTTTAAATCAGATATCGCACCTAATTGTACTCAGTTTAAAACGCAATTGTGTAATTGGTTCATTAATGTTTAATTGACTATGAATTGATTAAAAAGCCTCCATACAACCCTATCAAATATGAAGAAAATATTGTTATTGCAAGGAAAAAATTAGATTTCATTAAAAGGAATAACAAGTAGCTTATACAAGACGGTTTTTGGGAACTTAAGGCTAAGTTCGTACATTTTGTACTTTTGTAACTTGAAAAGATTAAAGATCGAGAAATTGTTTCAGGTGCTGATAAAACTTTATATTAAAAATCGTCTTTAATATCGACCCGATTTTATCTATTTTTGCCAGTACCACAAATAATAGGTTTCATAAAGATATCTCACAATCAAATTATGTTTAAATTAGTCGGGCGGGTCCTGGGATATGCGACTTCACCTAAAAGTTTGCGGTGCCCATCGTTCAGTTTATACCCAGGTTCCTACCAAGCCCTCTGATACCATTTCGAGTGTAAAATTTAATGTCTCTTGCGTATTTGGTTATTGATCACACTTTTAATAGTTTTTAACTGTTTAACAGTAACATTGTATTGGGAGTGAGCGGAGCTATGCTCCGAATTCAATCGTTTTAATACTGTCGATAGGGGTTCAGAGCCATGTGTAGAAAAATTTTCTGATCGCCATTCACTTGGGAGTGGCCAGAAACGATTCTTTTACATATGACTCAAGCAGCTCACGACTTCCGGTCTTTGACCAAGTATCCTCTGGGTAGGCTAAGAACATCTGTTTGAAGGCGAGCTTAAGTGAGAAGGCAAAACATTCCTCCCCAGCGTTGTGCGCTGGGTTTGGGACCCGCCACGTAAAAAATCGCACCCAATGAAAAAGAAGAACAAGCCTCGGATGAAAGACCTCCCTTTTGATATAATCGCGTAAGCGGTGTCTACGCTATAAAGAATAGGGGCTCTTATAGGATTTATGTATCCCACTGCGATCACCTGTGCGGGATTACAGTTCTAAATCGCAATTTAGTGCTAAGTTATGGTACTTTACATGTCTTTGGTTAATGACGTTTTCTGGGTGTTGTAGTAGTCCGGTTACGCCCATCTATGAACTCATACGCGCATATCAAGATTCATCAACATATCTAATTTTTACTTAAGTTACAGCTCACACCAACGGATGAACAGACAGACAGTCACCCGAATTTCAACTTTTCTCGTCTTCCTGCGTTGTCCGCATTATGAGTTACGGTCGAAAATATGTCAAAATTTCCTATACATATACCCGAACTTTTCGGCAAACATTTTAGGTATCTTAAAAACTGAAGGACTTGTTCGCGGCCAATTGAAAATGGTCCGGCCTACAATAGTAAAACACATTTCATTCAATTATTTTGTTTTTATTCAACATAGTTCATTTCAAAGGTGATACACTGATCAAAGCGTCCCTCCAAATTTTCAATACCATTTTTGTAGCACGATTTGTCCTTCTCTCCAAAATATCTTCAGTTTCAGCGATCTCCTCTTCTTCCCAGTGATAATTTTTATGAGATCTGAGAGAAAAAGTAATCGCCGGAGGAAAGATTTGTCGAATACGGTGTAAGTAGAAGCAATTCGAAGGATGTTTGCTATGATTTCCATTAACTCGTGACCCCCCAAACAATTCTCTAAACTCAGCACACCGATCCTTGATGGTTGATTTTCCTGGGGCAGTGTACGGAAACTTATCTTCAAGCCAAGTTATTGCTTGAACTGTATTTTATACCTTCAAAAATATATACTTTATCAACATAAGGAATTCCCTGTTTTCTTTTTTCACATTAACAAAAATTGCTTCACACAAAATGATATCTAATGATCCGACAACTGTCAAATTTATTATATGAAATTAATTCTAGTACCACCATTTATGTTTCAGGCTGGGATTTGCCTGTTAAATAGACAGACAGACATTCAGACTTACAGACGGACATGACTAAATCGATTCAGCACATCATGCAGATCACTTGTATATACAGGGTTTGTCCGGAAAGTAATAGAACTGAGTCGGTTTGAAAAGATTTATTGACCTAATCGGTACAATTCTTTAAAAACTTTCAAAATAGGCTCCTTCCCAGCCACCGGAACACGCCACTTCATGCTAAATCAACATCTGGGTAAGCCTGCTTGGTCATACCAAACGTCTCTGTCGCAGATTTACCGAGTTTCACACAGAATTTAATCGCGTACCTCTGCTCTAACGAACGCTGCATTTTCGGCTTGCACCACTCACAGAAACACGTCGCGCGAAAATGTTTGTCCTGACTCTCCAGGTGCTCGGAGACACCTGACCAGGCGTTTGTTCGTTAGCAGGGACGCCCTCTACCGAATCTAGTCTGTGCGCGCACGCTCCGAAGTACAGTTGCGACGGAAGAGTCCTATTACTTTCCGGACATACCCTGTATGCTTCATAGGTTCTCCGACGTTTCCTTCTATGTGTTACAAACATCGCGGCCAAATTAATATACCTTGTTCGGGGTAATTTTCTCAGCAAATTGAGTTGTTTGAATACCATATAAATGAAGTAAGAGTTGACGTTCTCACTAAAATGACAAGATCACTGATAGCTTTTAAAAACCCTCTTTTGGTAAAGTTAAGCTAAGGACCATAATTAACTGCTTGGCATACAGCAACTTACAACTCAATTAACGTTTCATAATTTTTGCCAGTGTCTTCTTTCGCCGTAAAGAAACGCCTTCACTACCTGAGCACTTTGGTCTCGAAATAAAGCCATCTTGCAACAGAGAAAATTCAATATTTTCAGCTATAATGCATTTTGTCTTGAAACATTACTTGAACACATGTATGTATGTATTTATGTAGGTATGTGCAATGTTTATTTGGAACTAATTTATTGGTACGTAAACTCATGTAAGTGCACTCTGCTGCGTCAAGTCAAGGAAAAGGAACCTTTTATTACTTTGTAGGAGCGACATAAAGGAAAGTAAGGACACAAACTGCACATGGCCGGTTGTTGTACGCCAACTTTTAAAAACACTTCTTGCGGGTTTATTTTATTTTTAATGTTTACCAGATATTGGACACTTTTCACTTTTACCGCAAGTAAAATGTATTTTGGTCGACCACATTTTGGCCTTTCACTAGAAATTTCAACATTTCACAAACTCAAGCGAAGTGCTTGTCTACGGTTTGAGTGCACACGATGCTCCGCCGATCTGTATGTGGAACGCTTGAGGCGCAAAAGCAGCGCAAGTGGTGCGGTGGCATGTACAATCGCTCTGCTGTGCGGTATGGGTCGCAGTGGATCTGTTGGGAGGCTAGCAACTGCTAGAGATGGCAGTGCTTGTTGCCTGTTTGCAGTACTTTAACTTTTTAATGTTGTTGCTGTCGTTGAATTTTCGACATGCTCGAGCAATTTCAACAATTTTCATGAGTTGCGCTTTTACCCCTCACACACACACACACACACTCACAAACAAAAAGGAGCGACTGCAAACATGCATATATATGTGTGTGCGTGTGTGGGTATGGTTATGCCCTTAGCTCTATGCCGCTGCATGCTTACTCAAGCAATTGGTTGGCGCTGTAAGTATGTGTGTACGCATATGTGGCATATGTGTTGCCTGGCCTGCATGCATGTTGCCCGAGTCTGGGGCACTTTGCCGCCGCTGCAGAGGATTTATGTGTTGCCGTTGAAGATTTATGCGCTATCAACTGGCCAATGCCGAAAAGGCTGTGTGCTTGCTGAATTGTTGTTATTGCTGCGACTGCTGCTGGCATATCAAAGCTTAACAACAACAACATCAACAACATCATGTAAAGGAATTGCAGGCAAGCTGGCCGGCAGCAGTGAAAGAGCGAAGTGGTAGCAAACACTCATCAAACCTTTGGAAGTAAGTAAGTGTGTGTGTGTCTTTTTTGTTTTTGTTGTGGGAAAAGTTGTTCTCGTTTGGTTTTCCGTGCCGTGGTCGCTCTACACGTCAGCTTTCAGCATTGTTGCTCACTGCTAGGGCGCTCCAGCGCTTCTTCACTGGCTGACTCTGCCCTTTTTGCCCTTAGCGCCTTAACTGTTTGTGGTTGTGGCCAGTTTTCTTTTCAATAATTGATTTGTTTGCACATGTGTGTGGTCGCTTTATGTGCGTGTGGCATGCAGCAATTCGCTTACCCGATTTCGCACACACATATGCCTTTGTATGTGTGTGTGCGCATCTTTCTTAGCAAAGTTGGCGGCGATTTTGATGCCAACAATCTTGAAGATATACTCAAAGTTGCTGGCTCAAGTAAAAGTTCTTTGCAATTGATTAATTGCGGCTATCGGTTGTTGGCTGCTGCTTGCTGCTTGCTGGTTCTTGGCGGCAACAAGCAATTGAACAGCAATAATTTCTAAACAAGCGAACAACATGCACATGTTGAAATATATTTATACCGGGTTTTCCAATAGGAATGATATGATTCCTAAGTGATCTTAAATTTATTTTTTATTGTATTGAAAATTTCGAGCCTGCATTTTCTTAACACAATTGGCGTTTTTAGACAACGCTCCGAGGTCCTAACATTGACTTAGACCACTATCTTGTTGCAGCAAGAAACACAAGGAAGGTTAGACGTCGAGAAGCTGCAATCACAACGGACAGCTGAACGATTTTCTACTCGACTTGTACTCATGCTGTCCGCAACTCAGTATAAGGAACAGTGAAGAAAAAACAGACTGCCTACTTTGCAACATTACAATCGATCACAACGGGATGGATACCAAAGTTGAAGCAGGAACTGAGACGCATTTGCAGACAAAAAAGAGAGAGGTCGAAATGCGTGAATATGAAGAGCTTGACAAGCTGGCCGATAAGGGGAATGGCTTGAAAAATCTACGAAAAGATGCAGCGACTAACAGAAGTTTTCGAGACCAGAGCATACTCATATATAACTATCAGAGGTGATCTAGTGACTGATGCCCAGAACATACTGAAATTATGGATGGAACACTTCTCCAACTTGCTGAATGGCAGTGAAAGTATAACACCAGCAGATGTCAAACCCGATTCCCCATTAGATAACGATGGAGCAAACGTTCCATTGTTCAACCATAAATAAATTCGAATAACTTTGTTGTTCTTCAGACGGGTAGAAGTACAACAAAGCAGCGGGGGCCGGTGGATTGACGACCGAGTTATTCAAACACGGCGGCGAAGAACTGATAATGAGCATGCATCAGCTTCTTGTAAAATATGGTCGGACGAAAGCATGGTCGATGATTGGAAATTTAAGTGTGCTTTGCCCAAACAACAAAACGGGAGACCCCACAATCTGCGTCAACTACCGTGGGATATGCCTCCTCAAACCCACCGTCAACAAACTGATTTGACCTTATCAGTAAGGCTTCAGAACCGGAAATCAACAACCGACCAGATATTCACTATGCGTCAAATCTTAGAAAAGACCCCTCTAAAGAGAATCGCCACACACAACCTCTTCGACGATTTCAAAACTGCTTTTGACAGCACGAAAAGTAGCTGCCTTTATGCTGCTATGTCTGTATTTGGTGTTCCTGCAAAACTAATACGGCTCTGTAAATAGAAACATGTTCAAGTGCCAAGAAGACAAAGAACCGCTTGAAGTAATGGAAATATTGCTGTCGCTCATGCAAGTGTTGGTGAAGACCGCATTTTATCAGTTCCAAGACGTTCTCAAGAAATGTGACTGTGTCAAACCACAACATGGTGGATTTTGAAAAAGGATTTGTAGCATCAAAAACTGAAGCCTTTGAATCACCGTAAACGTCGTGAGTTGCTGATTTTCCCTAGGAATAACTTGAGCACGATAACGATTTTTTAGGAAAATTATCTTCTCCTATGAGGCTCACTTTCATTTGAGTGGTAAGGGAAATAAACAAAACTGTCGATTCTGGTGCAAAGAAAATCCACAAACTATTTAAGAACAACCACTTTATTCACCTAAATTGACAGTTCGGTGTGGATTTTGGTGTGATTGAATCATCGGTCCGCACTTCTTTCGAAATGAAGTTAATATCAATGGAGAGCGATATAGATCGGTGATAACCAACTTTTTATGACCGAAAATGGGAGAAGTTGATCTTGGCAACATCTGGTTCCGACAAGACGGGGCCACACAGCACGTGAAACAACCGAATTGTTGGAGAAAAGTTTAGAGATTCGGTTATTTTAAGAAATTGTGACATTGAATGGCCTCCAAGAAGTTGTAATTTAACATCATTAGACTACTTCTTGTGTGGTGTAATTGGTCTTTAGCAATAAACCAGACTCTGTTTAAGCTTTAGTAGTATATATAACGTGATGTTCATGACATACGACTTGATTTAGGGGAAAAATTACTCGAAAATTGATTTCATCTAATTCGTTCATGCAAAAGAAGTCGTGAAAGCCATTTGAATGATATTATATCCAGAATTGAAGGGGTTATACGAGTATACAGTTAGAAATATTGATATTTTTATTTCAATTTCTTAACGTACCTATATTTAAGAATACAAACAGAAAATTTCATATCGTTTTAGTGAATAGTTTCGTAGTTATACTCAGATTTGAACAGGCGTTTCAGAGTGCTTGGAAGTGCATTCCAAACTTTAAACATGATTTCCTCAAAATGGTGTTTTCAAAGCCGGTGACCAACAATACTCGTAAAGTGCTAAACTGATTGGTCACAAATTTTAACACGAGCTTCTTAAATATATTTTTTCAGTAATTATATGAAGAGTTTTTCTCACTCATAATTATTTTTTTATAAACAATTTGAGACCGAAATTATGGCCAAAAATCATTTTTTTTGTGAAAAACCGTCATTTTGTCCAAAAATTTTATATTGCTTATTCCTTCAATTTGCTTTTCTAGATTTAACACTACTTTAACGAAATCTATTTGGTTTTCTAATTTCAGAGTATTTAGTTCAGAGTTACAGTGCACACCGTAAAACGTCCTTTTTTTGAGAGGAGCCTCTTGAGATCCGCTGAAGTTCCTTTACAAATAAATATTTTTACTAACACTAAGTCCTAAAATACAGTTAAAAGTTACCATAATATGTGTACAAATTTGTGGATCAATAAATTAAAAGTTTTCTCAGAAAAAAGTATGGAAAATTCGCTTTACTCGGCCTTCTAACTGTATATAACCCCATAATTGATTCGATTGTACTTCACATTAAATAAAATATGAATTGAATATCTTTAATAATGAGTGTGTTTTTTTTGGAAATAAATCATATCACACTTATTGGAAACCCCTGTATATACAAATATATGCTTGTTTATCATATGTTGTTATACCCTGCACAGGGTACATCAGCTTGCCATGCAGTTTATAGCACACAGAAAGAAATGTCGGAAATCCTATATAACATGTATGTAAATGATCAGCATGAGGAGCTGAGTCGATTTAACCATGTCGCACCTTTTATACACTATCTATCGGACCACTATAGCACATATGTAACTGGCATACAAACTGACCGATCACAAATAAATCCTTGTATGAAAAACTTGTTTTATTTTACGAGATTTCTTCATAAAATTTGTCTCGAATCATTGTTTAAGGAAACGGTATAACTTCTGAGAAAATTGTGCAGATCGGACCACTATAGCACATAACCGATATAGTAGCTGCGCTACAAACTGAACGATCAAAATCAAATTTCGTATGTAAACTTTTGTATTTGTGAAGGGTATTATAATGTTTTTTCATGTTTTTGTATTCATCAGTCTATACAACGTGTAGTTTCGCAAGTGCTGTCAAGTGAATACAAAGTACCACACTTCGCTTCAAAGTTCTGCGCATAAAAAAAAAAAACTCGCAAAATCATATTCACCAAAAAATCCACCGCTGAAATTGCTGTCGATAGCTGCTCGTTAAACGTTTAAAAACTTCATAACTACTTTGCAACAATAACAACAACACACACACATGCACCGAAAACTTGTGCTTGCTACTTCAGCATAATTCTGTTGCAACACTTGCAACATACACTCATAAGCACGTGGTATATATGTATATGTGTATAACGGCATTCGCCAAATGCCCACAATGTGTTGCCAGCAACACAATTAAGTGTTGCAACAAAATATTTTCGCACATTGACTCGACAAAGTAAGCGATTAGATGCATACAACGCCCAACTACTTAGTTGTAATGACGCACAGACACATTCGCACGCACACACACTAACAGAATTGCGCATTTCGGTGTAGTGGTGTGCTTGCTTTTGGCGGCAACAGCTCGCGTCCGCACAATCTACTAACTCGCTTAATAAATTTGTCAGCTGGCCGAAACTAAGTCGCTGCTTTAGTTTCAGTGTTGTTGCGATAATGAATGGCTGCTCCCAGACGGCCGGCTAGCGTTGTTAGTCGCTGCTGTAATGCACTTAAATGCATGCATACACACATATTAGATTTAATGAGCGTGTGTGTGTGGGACTATAATTTTCGACAACAGCTGCCAAAATGATCCTGATGCGCTCTTTGCAGTATAAACATATATACATATTAGAGTGTCCGTTATTTCCCACGTTGGTTGCCCTTGAAATTTAATGTTTGGTCCTAAAAATATTATCCAACGTAAAAAGCTCTTTATTTTCAATTTAAAACACATTTCTCGACTTCGAGGGGGCCTTCTAAAATGTGCGGCCGGAGCCAGTGGCTAGAGTTTGGGGGGAATCGGGCCTCAAGCACCTCATATTTAGTGTGGAGCGGGATAGTATACAGATATCCCGAAAGGTTAATAAGGACACCCCGCAGAGTGGGGTTCTTTCTCCACGGTTTTGGGATCTTCTTAAAGAACTATAGGAGCGAGGCTGTCGGGTGATAGCCTACGCTGACGATGCTGTTCTTATGGTTAAAGAAAAAACGACTCTGTAAATACTATAGTTTTCCGAGATATGTACCGAGCTAAATGCGATCCTTTGAAGGGTTTGACGGTTTCGGTTTCCGCCATTTTGTAACGGATTTTGCCCATCTTCGAACTTAACCTTCTTATTCAAGAAATACGTGCAACATGATATCTCAATTTTTACTCAAGGCTTGCACGGACGGATGAATAGAAGACATCCGGATTTCAATCGTCACCCTGACACTTTGGTATATATAAACCCTATATCTGTCTTTTATTTTAGGACTTACAAACAGTTTGTACCGTCAAAACTATAATACTCTCCTTAGCAACTTTGTTGCGAGAGTAATTAATATGGTTTTGTTTACTAGGAGGTACAATATCTAACGTGCCGATGCCCTCTTTCGATGCTATTTACTAGGAGGTATAAGATCTCTAACGTGTCTCTCTCCTCTTTCGGGGTTTCCCGTCTTTAACCTATCGATTAGGTGAAACACCTAGGGCTCATCCTTGATAGAAAGCTGTCGTGAAGGCCAGATATTGAGGAGAGACTAAGGAAGGCATCGATTGCCGTATATTACTGTATGAGACTCTCATCAAAGGCAGTGTTTTTGCTCTACGAAACAATAGTAAAGGCAATCATGTTCTATTGTGTATTCGTTTCGTGGAGGGCGCTCGAAAAGGCTACATTTGCAACAAAGCTTGATATCTAAAGAACGTCTCTCATGGTATTTCCGATGCACTAGGGACCATGCCAACCATATCACTTAATGTATATGCAGGTGTATGGCTCTAAGAATCAGGGAAGCTAAGTATACGAAGGGGTGCGTACAGGGAAACACCGTGACTCTCCCCTCCTTCAACTGCATTCCTGAGAACTTGAATCACAGCGTCGCAGAGGCTATTCGGGACGATTTTTTCTCGATTCACATACCAGCGAGGGAGATGTGGATGGTGAGAAGTCACTGGAGAAGAGACGCAGTGAGCTTTTGCATGAATACGTCGAAGCCAGGAGGGAAGGTTTGAGGAAGAGTCTCCTTTGGAAAACTCTCCGTAAATCTTAGCTTTAGGGTGTCGGATCACTTCAATGTTTTTCAGGCAGAAGTGGCTGTTATCAAACTGGCGATAAACTTACTACTACGAAGTGCTGCCTCTTTCAGGAAGGTGAGCATTCACTACATCAGCAAAGCAGCAATGCTTACGCTGAGCTTGGTAACTGTGCGTTCAAAGATTGTTAAGTGTCTGTCCTCATTTGAAATAGCACAAGCTACTTCAACATCATTTTCGTTTGGGTGCCCGTTCATCGGCCGCTAGTTACCAAAGTTGTAAGGAGGAAGATGAGGTGGAAACATCTAGCCATTTTCTTCTCCACTGTATAACATTTGTAAGGATCCAATGATCATGTTTTTAGGAATTTATAGGTGCCAAAACGGACCGTCGTTCTAAGCGGTCCAAGATGAGAGATTATTCATGGATCGATCTTTTAACCTAACGTAACCTAATGTACACACAGTTAAATTAGATAATGCTTCTGAGTGCAAAAATTGAAAATTCAGGAGAGATCTGCATGAACGGAGTCAACTTGGAAAATAAGGGACACCCTCATATATACAAATATATATATATGTACATATACGTAGTGAAATTCATAACATGCTTTAAAGTAAACCTACTGACAGCCCGACAGCCGCTACTTTCTCCTACTACTTTCTCACATTTCTCACCCGCTTCCAATATCCTCACCTCTTTCTTCCTCTTTCGCTCTCTTTTTCTCTTTCTATACTATGATATTAAGCTCATTATGGAAATTTTATGCATAAAGTTGCAACAATTTTAATTGCAATGCTATTGTCCGTGCAAGCTTTTAACGGTTTGCTTGCGCAAAATTGCAACAAAATATATGCTGCAAGGTGGTTTGTTGAAAAAATCGATTTGACGAAAATCAGTGGGGGAGCTGAGGACGAGTGCTGGGCATTTAAATTAAGGCTAAATAGTATAAAGTACGAATTACTAAAACGAAAAGCACTTAGAGTTGCCATATTTGGCTAACTTCTGTATAAATTATTTTCGCTCCGGAGTTGATGTTTAATTTAGTAAAGTACATAAAATCTGATACAAAGATCTTAACAAATAGTTGGTATAAGAGTTTGGTTCCACGTATTTGGCGATATACAGAAACGGGTCTTTGAAAAGATGAAATTATTTCACCCAAAAGTATAAGATGTTTTAATTCTTTGCTTCCAGAAATTTAGTTTGAACTGTTCTCGAAAAAGTTCAATTATTTAAAAAATTATAAAATTAATTTTTTTTTGGAACTTTTTTAGTTTAACTAGAAGATAAATTATTCAAAAATATGAATATATTTGAATTTTTTGTTTCCGATAGAAATTGCGACCTGCATCATGGCCGCCGTCCGACATATGCACATGCGAGATGCATCGGGCAATTTCTTCCCAAAGGCGGAATATTAAAGATTTCGTATCCAAGAAATTTGTGAATGATGTTTAAATATATAACTATAAAAACCTACAAATTTCGCTTTAATCAATTATTTTTTTCTCTCCTAAAAAATGCTCAAAAAAACCGAGATAAGAAATGGTCTTGGCATATTAATTTTTGAAATAAACCTAAAAAAGTTTCGCAGCTATATCCTCCATTAAACGCGAGAAAGAATTCAACACTGAAATGTATATAAAGAAGCCACCAGTCGACTCCCACATGCCTATACGAGACTTGGCTGAAAATTGGGCTCTAAGTGACGAGGAAAAGGTTAATAGTTCGCAAATCACCTATAAATGGTATTTCAATGTAATTGCCCAAACAAGAGTTTATCAAGACTTCACCTTTTGAAATTATTAGAATCATAAAAGAACTTAACTAATCCAAAAAAGTTGCCAGGACAATATAATATTACCCCGAAAATGCTAATTGAGTTACCAAATATTGCTGTAGAGGTGCTCTCTTTGCTCTTTAATGCAATTCGTAGTTTTGGATACTATTCAACTTCATGAAAAAGTCACAGATTATGCTGATAGATAAACCTGAGAAAGACTTAACACAGCCATCTTCATACAGACCAATCAGTCTTCTACCCTGTATTTCTAAAATATTTGAAAAACTGTTACTATCAAACAGATCCAATGAATAAAGAAATGTAAAAAAAATTCCTCCGTTGTGATTTGATTAAGCTTGTCTCAAATAGAACCTATTGGAACTGCTTGCTATAATAATTCGATCCCGAAATTTTATAGAATGCATGTTTTAGTACCTTTAGAAGGGACATAAGTACTTAAGAGACTGAAAAAACTCGTTTAGTGAGGGGATATATTAATCTCTATTCCTATGCCGCTTCCGCCTTCGTAGTCATAATACTTCAAGCCCGGTCAGGAACTCCTATCTCTGCAGCATCTTCCGATAATTTTAGGGTATTACATTTTTCTACTACCACAAAGAAGGACAACAATCTTTTGAAGATTTATAGACCAACAGAGAAAATTTCGATGCCTCATTATTAGGTTTATTTAACTGTTCTTGAAAAATTTTGGATTTTAACAGTGGGTCTTAAGGCAGGCTATTATTTTGATACTACAGATGCTCAGTTCATAGATTTCTTCTCCCTTGAATGATCCCATTTAAAGAGAGGGTTGGATCCGATTTTTTTCAATAAATACTCTACCAGAATTTCCGAAAATTTATTGGCATTTTGCAATGCTTTCTTCATTTAAAGTTTAAAAATAAATTTTTGATATTTTACTTTTTAGTCTTTGTAAAAAGAAAAATCTGATCATAAGTGAAAATTTAACCCTCAAAGTATCAAAACTGGAAGCGCGTAATAACAGCAATCACTGTGTGAGAGCTCCACGGGACTAAGGACATTTCATCGACCACACTTTCCTTAACCACCGCCTGGCGGCCGCACAATGCCTAAATGAAATATCGTTGCACTGTGGCACATAGCATAACTGTAGGCGCAGAAGCGCCGGCTGTTTCGTTGTTTATTTGTAAAACTTTAATTAATTTAAAGCAGTTCATGACAGTTTTGTAGCGTAAATAAAAATCTGATGTGAAGACATTGATTTATTTTTTCAACCGCAGAGCAACACTTGAAAGCAAACACATACATGCGCAAAACATAAAACATGCACGAAGTATATGCACAAAGTTGCAGTGGCATGCAGCCAAGTCGATAGGTATGTCGATATGTATGTTCATATTAATATGTTCTTCTTTGTGTATATGTATGTGTGCACTCAATACGAAGTTACGTGGCGACAGCGACATACTTTTAGGCGCGAAACTGTTTGCAATGCGCTTTTCCTTTTAACCCCGGCGCATTTCGTGGCCAATTGACTACGGTTGACTGCTGACTGTTCATTGCTGACTGCCGGCTGCAGATTCTGGCATGCCACGTAAGATATCTTTATTTGTGTTTCTTTTATTGTTGTTGCATTTTATTGCCAAATATTTGTATGTACACGACAGACGGCACTTTCAGTCGTAACGGAGTAAATGTATTAAAATCGGTAACTGCCAACTGGCTTGCTCAACAATTAATTGGACTTATGGCCTGGTATTTTTGATTCTCAGTGAAAACAAGTTGTAGTAGGTGAAATCGCGAAGTTTTATTGTGTACGATGTTTGTGTGAATTTTTTAAATATTTTTTCAGAAATCAAACTAAAAATACATATACTTTAATCAGGTCAACTAAAGCTGATTTGCAACGACTTAAGCACAAGAATCGTAGGTAAAAATCCTTTTTCTTATATTCTAAAAATAAAGATGTCCTTAATAATTCAACAGAAACTGTCTGAAATACATCTAATGCCCTTCATAGTCAGCTTGAATTTGTTATAAATTTTTCCTTGTTTTTGTAATTTTTTTACATCATTTAGATATTCAAATCCATACCACCTATTTTTACCCAATGTTCCTAAATACCAAATTAAATATCTCTATCCCAATTTATTTCCTAAATACGGGTAAAAGATCATGAATTCTACTATCGTTTGAGTAGGCAGATTCGTGTTCATACATATTCATGTATTTAAGAATATTAGAGAACTGACCAAAAGGGACAGGCTAAAATTCTGCATTCCTAACCATTCACACCATAAACTAATACAGTTCGGTTTAGAAATTTGAAATATAAATACCATTAAGAGTATTAAAAATTGTTTACTCCAAAAAGGTCATAAACAAAATATTTTTTCTCATTCTTCCAAGAATTCGTCCAGCTTTAAAAAAGTTCAATGTATGAATATCGATTTCAAACAACACAAACTATTTTTTATTTAAAAATTGACAAAAAAATATATTCAGCATAATTCTGGCGTTACAATCAATTGATTGAGATTCTCATAAGTCTCGAGCCTCAAATCAGTACCACAAATTTCATTGCAAATCGCAACATAGAAACTATACTCTGTCGATCTCAGTAAGTGGAAATCATTTCTATTATTATGCCCAAGTGCAGATTTTCTGTACCCAAAAATTTCCAGAAAGACTATATTAGTTAGATGTTAGATTATTAATCACATCTGGAGACCGCTTAAAGTCGCTTCTTTATTTGCCAATGTCCTTTTGTCTCCGATCGACAAATTTACTGATTATGCAGATAAGTTTTACAGGCTTAAGTGCTTCAAAGCTTTGTATCAACAATATCGAGTCATACTATTTAATGCTTCTTTTCTTCTTAATTGGCGTAGCACCGCTTTTATCAAAATATCGTTTCTCATACTGGCGCCATTCCAAGCGTAGCCACCTTCTCCACTTGGTAACGAAAGGTCTTCCTCTTCCTTTTCCCCCGGAAATGTGTTTCTTGCCTTCTCGTCCAAAATTTGGACAACATGATCCTAGCCAGCGTACCGCTGTCTTTTAATTCGCTGAAAATTAAATCGAATGCGATATTCATTTGGCCAACGCGCAAGGACCATAAATTTTCGCAAACTGGTAATCAGAAACTAAGCCGATCACTTATAATTTTCAGGCAAAATTCTTTTATTTAGTTCAAAATTTGACTGTCAAAGTGATTATATTGATGAATTTTCGTCTTGCCTCGTTCAAATTTGTTTCGCTTCCTTGTCTAGTCTGGAGAAAGCAGAACTAACGGCGCGGGTATCAATATCGTAACCTGTCCACTGAAATAGTTAAAATCAAGTAAAAAGTTTTTGGAAGTGTGTTCATTACAGGGTCAAAACTTGGACAAATTCGAAACACTAATTAAGTATTTGGTAAGAAACTACCGATCAGAATTTTACAGGCAAAATTCTTTTATTTAGTTCAAAATTTGGCAAAATTATATTGAAATTGCAAGAAAGGAATATCATCGTAACCACTGAAGAACAAGCAAACATTACAGGGCACTCGAAGTGTAACCAACTTCAGGAATCAGCTGTTTATAAATTTGCTAAATGACAGTTCAGGGTACTGTTCACAAGTGTACAAAAGCGTTTTGCCAAAAGTAAACGCAAAAAAGTGATAAGCGATGGAATTCAAACGTAATAGTGTGATTGTTTTATGTATATTTAGCTGGAAAATCACAGCCAGCAATTGTTCGTGAGGTCAAACACCTTAATGTGAATAAAGTTTTTGTTTATCGCACCATCACTCGTTACAATGATACTGGTAGCATCGCAAAACGCCATGGAGGTGGTCATCAAAAGACTGCAACGTCACGTGAGATGATTCGGAAAGTGAAGAAGCGACTTGAGCGAAATCCACTACGAATGCCAATCAAATTTGAAAATATCCGACGCAATCCGACGCATATTGAAAAATATCCGACCGTCAGGCATCACAAGTTCCAAAAATGATCTCACACCAAATCTAAGCGTCAAGTAAGACTTGAAGAGCGAAGCAGTTGCTTCGCTTGGCCGAAAGCAAATTCCAAACATTGTGTTTTCTGACTAAGAAAATTTTTTCATAGGGTTTGCTTGACCGACCGTTCACACGAGAATCTAAGTCATCGGTTGGCCACCAGGAAGCAGCAACTGCCACAAATAATGCTTTGGGCCACTGTCACCGCAGATGGGCGCTCTCCAATTGTTTTCATAGAGTCTGGCGTCAAAGTAAATGCGACATATTATCGGGAAAATGTTCTGGAGGCTGCTTTGAAGCCGTGGGCAAACAAACATTTCGGTTGCAAACCATGAACGTTTCAACAAGACTCAGCACCGTCTCACAAAGCGCGAATGAACCAAGAATGTCTGAAGAACAACGTTCCGAACTTCACTACGACCACACAATGGCTCTCGAATTCACCATATGCGAATCCAATGGATTATTCTCTCTGTCCCAGCTTGCGATTCGTTTTTTGACCGTCTCAAAGCCATAGTTAAGGCAAAAGGTAGTCATATCGAGCAAAAGTGAATTGATCCTGAATTTATGATTGTTTTTACACATTTTGTACTTTATAATAAATAAAAATAATTTTCCAAACCGAATTTATGGCTTCTTTAATACACTTCGAGTGTCGGACCCTGTAAATATTGGGCGAAAGAGTAACATTTTTAACAAACAACGTTTTTTAATATTTTTTTTGTACTATACTATACTGACCTAGTACCATCAACCTGACTTGGAATTTCTCACCTCCAGATTAGCTGTTGTACTGTTATTAAAAAAAAATAAATTTTTTATTTCAACTTAGCATAAATCGAATTCCAACCACCGAAATTTTGCGTTTTCAAAACAATTCCATAATTTTCTCGGTAATGGGTCTTACTGCGTCATACATATGTGTTATAAATTTCACTTGCATGCTGCTTGACAATATGATTAATAGCAATTGACTGCAAAATGTCATTGCGCACGCCACCAAATAAATGTTGTTTGTATATATGCACATGTTTAAAGTTTCCAGTTCGAAAATGTTTCGAAAATTACGCACGCTTCCTCATAATTTGGGCGAGCGGGGATTTATTGAGTCACAGACTGCGACGTTAACTAACTGTCGCGTTGCGGAAGTTGAAAGCAATAAACTGACTTAAATTGCATAGCATTGGCACACGCCTACATCATTTCTCAGACGCACTTTCTTCATTACATTTGACTGCCGCACAAAAGTCACGCCGAAACAAATGAGTATATATATACAAATGTGTGTGTGTGTGACTGATGACACGATAAGAAGTCTACGCACTTTCGGCAGACATCAACAAATGACACCGCAAACCGCATCAGTAG
This sequence comes from Bactrocera neohumeralis, assembly GCF_024586455.1. NCBI lineage: Eukaryota > Metazoa > Arthropoda > Insecta > Diptera > Tephritidae > Bactrocera > Bactrocera neohumeralis. The sequence continues at coordinate 21,969,280 of NC_065921.1, forward strand.
GGGTGGAAGTTGGTGGTGATGCATACAATACTCACATGCTGCAAGTGCCACATGCAACCGCGGTGGGAGTGAAAACGTAGAATCAATGTAAACGAGTGAATGAAAAACGAGAGTTGACATATCGATTTAAGAACGAAGTCAGTGCTTAAGTTTTGTATGGGTTCATCGAAAAGCAATTAAACTGGATTAGAGAGAAGAAAAATAGTTATATCGCTAGGACAAGATTTTTCAATATTCTTCAGTCAATAAAATGTAATTCTTAATTTATTTCTATGGACAATCGAGGTCCGGATCAAGAGGAAGAAAATCTATCTTTTCTGGTTTGTTCATCAAGATCAATTTATCTTGCTCTGAACACATCTAGAACTTTGATGAATGTGACAACAATAAGAGAATACATAAATGAGAATCCATTTAATAATCTCCCTAACGGTTAGGTAAGGCTAAAGCTTACATACGGATAGCAAACTATACAGAAGTTAGTGTTCCTCACAAACCGTCCGACTATAAGGCGACGCTCTTTCAGAAATATTTTGAAATAGTAAGAGATTTTTCAGAAAGACCCATCTGTACAGATTTTGTGTGCAAACTTTTTTTTTTTTATTCAACATAGTTTCCTTCAAAGGTGATACGCTGATTATAGTGACCCTCGAACTTTTCGAAACCATTTTTATACTCTTGCAACCAATATTATAGTTTTCTTCACCTAACGGTTGTACGTGGCACCGCCTACTTTTTGGTGTAATCCCATATCTCAAGACCCGATAAACGGATTTCTTAAAAATTTAGTGGGTGGCATTCTTTTTACATTCTTATGTCACATTGTGAAAATGAACGAAATCGGACAACAACCACGTTGCTACAATTTTAAATTCCATTCTTGATTCTTTCACTTTCCATGTACAAAATAAGAATATCCGTTGGAAGGACCAGGTGGAGAAGGACAGGATAAAACTTTGCACGAATATCTTCAATAATGACTTTAGTGTGTGCCACTTTATGACCAAAAATTGTTTAAATCCAAGAAAAACTTTTCAAGCCCGTAGGCACCGAATATTTAGACCTCGGTACCTATAGTTGAATTTTGATCGAAAATGTCGGTCAATGTGTGATATATATAACTGAAATTAGGCGATAATCTTTCTCTTATAATAGTATGTTTGTATGTCAAAAATGGGTTGAATCGGACCAATACTTCCCTTAGCCCTCATATAATTAATATAAAGATTTTCGAACTTCCGGGCGGCTTTGTACCGCATATAGCATATCGGCCAATATGCGAGTTATCTCAGTTAAAATTACGAAGCATGTTTTACTCACAACAGTGTATCTTTGTGTCAAAAATAGATCAAATTGAGCGGAATCTGGACCTATCCCCCATATAAATAATACAATATCAGGATTTTCGAATCAGGCTGACTTTACTCTATATGATTGGTTTTACACCTTAAAGTATTTGCCTCAGCAAGAGTATAAAGTGTTGGGTTGCACCCGAACTTAGCCTTTCCTTACTTGTTGTCGTACGATTTGTTTTTTGCTTCAAAATAGACCTCGTTGTCGGCAATAACTTCTTTTTTTTTGCAAAAATTTCTTCTCCTCGAGAATTCTTTAGAGAACACAGGAAGTAGTGGCTTGGGGCCAGAACTAAAGATCCTCGATGCTTTCACCACGTCTCAACTTAGCAAACCACTTTTCAATTGTTAATTTCTCTGCTGCAGAGTTCAAGTAATGTTGATCACTGCAAAACTTGGCTTCAACAGCAATGTTTATTAACACAAGCTTGCAAACTAAACATTTTCAACCAAAATGCTGTATCCTATAAACTAATAGTTCGACAACTTGCAAATAGTTTTTAATCGGTTTATAAGATGGGCCGAGCGTCGTTTCTAGTCACAAATTACAACCATTGGTATCGATTAAAAAATACTCACAAGGAGAGCAGCTTTTCAGAGTATGTTCGAAATATTTAAAGTAAAGTAGTAGTTAAGCTACGAGGTGTGTTCAAAAAGTATTGCAAATTTTGTGTTTTTTTCAAAAATTATTTATTTATTCATGAATATCTATTTTGTCCCCTTCAAAGTAATCCCCATGAGATATTATGCACTTGTGCCAACGGTTTTTCCAATCTTCGAAGCACTTCAAAAAATCATTTTTTTTATCTTCCTCAGCTCCTCCTTCGATGCCGCCTTTATCTCGTTAAGAGAAGCGTAACGTCGTCCTTTCATGGGCCACATCAATGTAGTGAACTAAAAAAGTTACAGGGGGCCAGATCTGGGGAATACAGTGGCTGCGGCATCATTAGTGTGTTTTTTTTTGCCAAAAAGTCGCGCACAAGCCACGATGTGTGAGCAGGGGCGTTATCGTGGTGCAAAAGCCAATTTTTGTACTTCCACAAATCCGGGCGTTTCTGGCGGATTGCTTCGCGCAAATTGCGCATAACTTGCAGGTAATGTTCTTTATTGACCGTTCTTCCCTGTGGCAATAACTCATGATGCACCACGCCCCTTCAATCGAAGAAAACTGTCAGAAAACTGTCGCGATACTTTTTGAACACACCTTGTATGCTGTATCTTGACAAATGTAGGTAAATTTAAATTTTGTGTATTTATCTTATAATTTTCAGCCATGTCCGTTTGTCACTCCCTCTATCCGTCTCTTTGTCCACAGTTTTTAAGTATCGATCTGAAGTCTCGCACACGTTGTTTTCACCCGAAGAAACTGCTCATTGACCGATGTCTGTCCACTATGGTATAAAGCGTCCATACAAATTGACCGACCATAATCAAGTTCTTTATTCATTTAACGAGATATCTTCACGGAAATACGCAGGAATTATCAAAGGAATCGTTCAGATCAGACCATTATAGCATAAACATGTTGTTCATACTGACCAATCAAAATAGAAATAAAGATTTACATCAACGATATTTTTTTTTTGTTTTTTTGACTTCAAGGTTATTCATGTCCAGGGGCGGAGTTCGGGGGAGAACTCTCCGCAATTCAAAATTATACAATATTTCCATCATAAGTCATATTCTGCGATGAAAACCCCCAATATTTAACCCTCCATAATTCTATTCTGGATCCGCGCCTGTTCATGTCAATCAACGTGGCTAGATTTGCGAAGGATAATATAGTTTCAGTGCACCCGAAGTTAACATTTTTTCTCATTTTAAGGTAAATTGATGTATTTAAAAAAAAATGTTATTTTTATCTTTAAAGTCAAATTATCAGACTACATATTTCTAAATACGCCACTTAATCTCATACCTAATTAATCGAAACTACCAAATTGCAGATTGAAGATCGTCCAACTTTTCGCGCTGCATTGAAAATGTGAACAAACTTTCGCCTCCTTGCAACAAACAAGAAGGCTACAGTATGTACATATGTATGTAAAGAGGAAATAAAGAGAAGCACAAAAGCAGGACAACAAAAACAACGAAAAATCAAGACTTACAGCACTTACGATAATACCGATAACAACACTAACTCTTTCAGTCAACAGGCGAAAGCAAAAACAAAAACAAAATGTACCTAATGTTCACATCACTTTTAACTTTTCAGCATTTACTTTGTATAAAAGCTTTTATCTGCGCGCTACAAACACTTTTGACACTTGTCTGCTAACACCAGCGCTACAAAAACAATAATAACAACACAACGCAGGCACTCACCGAAGTAGCGTCCTTTAATACAATGGCTTGTTGTTGTATGCGTTTATTTGTTGCTAATGGCTGTTTTTGTTGTTCTCAATGCTGTTGTTCTTGTAATAGTTGTTGCTGTTGTTTGTTGCTTGCTGTTACTACACATGTTTTGTGCGTTGTTGTTGTTCTCAGCTGCTTTGTTGCTCTTGACTTTCGGCTGCCACCCGCAGCGTTGCACTTTTATTGCGGGATAAATACATACAGGGACTTCCTTACACACTCACACACACATACACACACATACAAACAACTACAAGTGTATATTGCATACTAAGCGACAATGAGCTGAAATTTTTCTTAACAACGTGTCAAAAAGTTTCCAACAAACTGCAAAAAGATTTGTTTAACACATTGTTGTTCTTGGTGTTGTTGCCATGTCTGTGGTTTTGGCTATCGGAATCCATGTTGCACTAGCAAAGCATATTGGCACAACCCAACATCACAGTGACACACAATGCCGCCATTATTTTGTAGTTTATGAAGTTCGCCTGTGTGCTGGCGAGAATCAACGAGAATCGCAACGAAAGTAAGAAATAATGCTATATATTGCCAAAATCATTGGCACCCGAAGGCGCACCCCCGCTGAGGATGTTGTCAAATGTTTTGTGTCAGTTGTTTCGCTATTATTGCGAGCTTTTGCTTTAATGTCCTTGGTGGGTGCGATTGAAGGGGAAAATGGAATGTTCTGAACAGCTTATCTTGCCTAGTTTAAGAAGTTCTCGAAAGCTACAGATTATGAAATCTTTTATAATAGCTACGGAGCCATTTCATCAGGTTTGTTATCACACTATGTAATAGATTTTTCTATTTAACAGTCTATTTGGGAAACCCTGCATTGTTTCGCAAGACAAATTTTTCGTAATCAAAGTAATTGAGTAGCTCAATGTAACGGTTTTAGTAAGCAGACCAATCCTTGACCCATCCTTTTGACAAATAATACTAAGTAGGTCTAGTAAATAGTCTTTGTATTAAATTAAAGTTAACAGTCGCTGACTGTACACTCAAAACTAGCCAAGAGGACTGCGGTATCTCATTATCAATATCATCTTCCATAATATAATTGCACCTGTGGCCGCTCACAGCGGAATCACCGGCATCTGCAAAACCGACGTGCTTGCTAGGTTTGTCACCTTTACCCAAATAGACGTGTAGTGAACTCAGCAAGCACTGCTCAACAGCTAGAACTTGTGCGACTGTCAGATTTTCTGGAGCAGAGTGAACCGTGAGAATTCCACCAAACTAATGTATCTTAGCAAAGTCATCCTCAATGCAATGCTGGTCTGACTGTCCATTGCTTCCTTCAGACCGTCCAATTTTATACAATACAAGTCTGAAATAAGAGTTTGGACATAAAGGAGCAGGTCATAATAGATAATTCCCTGTCATTGCCACAAAAAAACAGAGAATAACCTGCCTGACCGACATTCCTGGCTTGTCTACCCATTTCACCGGCTCTTCGCGATTCGACCACGACCGTTTTTGCTTCCTGCTGTATTTTCATTACCAGTAATCATCCGCTTCGGCAATGGATCGATTTGCTAGCGATTCGCAGATAGAAATTTTATTCAAGAGGTTTTTTTGCGTTAGCATGTGTGGTACCCATACATCGAGCTTCATTTTGTATTCAGTTTTTAGTGCAATATTTTGCTCCTGAGCAATCGAAACAGTGCTTAAATGTGGATTGTATACAACAAATTCCATTTTTTATTGTAAGTTTCGAGAATGGCCTTCCAGGGAATTGTGTGTGGTTGACTGTTACTTTATAAGGATCATAAACACTATTAACTTTTTCAGCTGACTGTCTTACGGTTTCGACTTTTCCGAGGCTGTAATACCTTTCAATTACAAGTTACTAAATATTCTATATAACATCGGATTTTGATCGGTCAGTAAGTATGGCACCTATATATGCTAAAATGGTCCATATTATCGGTTACGACAAATAATCAGCTTCTTGTAGAGAAAAGGAAGTGTGAAAATCTTCAGATCGATATTTTTAAAACTAAGACTAAATCGAGTCATCTCGTCATGAGGATCATTACATATGCCATATACTTTATAGGTTCTTTGACGTTTCCTTCTGTGTGTTAAAACGTCGTGGCAAACTTAGGGGATCATCTCAGTGTGACCCTCCGAAAAATCACAGAATTTCGTGATACATTTTTGGTATGTTAAAATAAAGTAATTGGTAACTTTCTTGACGAATGCAAAATGATTTTTTTTATTTTTATTTATTGGGTGTATAATAGTTTAATAAATTGTTGAAATTACTCGTAAAAAAGGTCCTGTACGATGTCCACGATTGCGGTCGCAATTTTGAGCCAAAATAAAGATTTCAAAAATATTATTAATCTATAGGAGAGTCGCTATCGATCTATAGAAGCTTTTTCTGTTGTTTTGAAATTTGAACAAAAAGTATCCATTTTGGCCCTTTTTTCAACAGTTTTTCGTAAAAAAAGTAGGAAAACTCTTCCTTTGAAAGTGGAAACCGCTTTGAAAAACACCATTCTGAGAAAAACGAGTTTAAAGATTGGAGTCGCTATATTCTCCACTCTGTTCCCTTTCTACAAGAAACGCTGTAGCGCCCATTATAATTTGAATTTCGATTTCAAAATTTGAAAGAATGTTTACTACGATGTATTCTATCCGATTAAAAAATCGGTTTTTCGAAAATTTCAAACTAAGATGACCCCTTAATAGATCAAATTTTTATTTTCTCTTCAAGAAGCTGTTCCTTTGTCGGAACTGCCGATATCAGACTTCTATAGCACATAGCTGCCATACAAACTGAACGATTGGAATCAAGTTCTTGGAAAACACTCACATTTGACAATGTATCTTCACCAAATTTGGCACAAGTTATTTTCTAAGATAATAATGTAATATACGAAGAAATTGTTCAGATCGGCTCACTATAACATATAGCTCTCATACAAAATGAAAGATCGGAATCAAGGGCTTGTATGGAAAACTTTTGCATTTGACGTGGTATATTTTCGAAATTTGACATGGATTACTGCTTAAGGTAATAATTTAATCTCCAAAAAAATTGTTCAGATCGGATTACTATAGCATATAGCTTCCATAGAAACTGAACACATATTTACTAAAAGAAATGCACCTGTAAAGGGTATATTAGCTACGGTGCAGCCTAAGCTAACGTTTTTGCTTGTTTCTAACTAGGATCGGAATTGAAGCCTAGAAAAAAAAATCGATAAAAAACTCCACACTATATTAAATTTCAAATAAGCAGCATTTTGACCAATGGAGTCAATGATCATCAAATTAACGGTATTTAAAGTGAAGAGTGTTTTGAGCACAAATTGACGTGAAAATTTAGATACGGAAGCTTAGAAAATAAATTTTCATTGCCAAAATTCAGATTTCAGAAATTTTAGTTCTGAAATAATCCGAACGTTCGCCTTTATAATAGTTTCGAAGATATTCAGTTACTTATGGTTGATGGATTGAGTTGAATGTCGAAGATAAGAAATATTGTGCTACTTAAAAAATTCTTTCAGTATAATTGTTGCAGCTTGCATGAAAGCTATTCTATACTGGTAATGAAAGTTTTAGTAATAATAAACGTGTATCACATCCCTATCACAAAATATCATAAAACGTTGACAAGCTGCAATACACATATACACCATAACATAAGAGGGTTCACGAAAAGACCAACAAAACTATTATTACACAAACTATTTTATATAATTACTGGCGACTGCATGTTGCAAGCGTGCGTTGCGCCCCAGTTTTTCTTTCCACTTGAGCCTCTGCCATCTGATTGTGTGATGTCAAGTGGCTGTGCGCATAAAAAGTGCAAAAAAAATTATAGCAAAATACTTTTGGCGGATGTCCTGCGCTAGTTGAGTGAGTCATTCATGGGAGGTATTGACTTTTCTTTCGCATTTCAGATAAGTGAAAGTGAAAGTCCAAATAGCAAAGGCATTGTTGTCGAAAACACTTTATAGGCAGTTAGTTGTGGCGCTGAGTTTTTCCATTAGCTACCCTGCTTCCTACAAATCGCTTCGCTATTTAGAGATTATTGCTCAAAGTTTTTTCTGCCATCTTGTGCTGTTCTACACTGGCATGAAGTGCTGGGCGTTACTACAAGTTGATGCGCAACTTATTTTTTGGGGGGTCACTCGAGCGTATGTTTTACAAGTCTATTAAGTTCGCATCTTATCTCTTGCTGACAGCTGCTGATTTTTATTCTATGCCACACGCCACATGGCGCATACCACTTTTTGCTTGTTTGTGTGCTTTAAGTGTGTTATTTTTCCTTATTTTTTATGTGGCTGTCGCAGATTTCGTCGGCTTTCAGTCATTTCGCCGTTGTAGTAGGCGTTTCCGCTTTCGCTGTGGCGTCAAAAAGTCGCGCGCAAACAAAAACAAACTCACACTCCGTGCGCTCTCATCTATCAAGATGTTTAGCAGTTTAACACACGTTCGAGTGGTTTGCTCTTCTCCTCACTTTGCGAAGTTGTGTGGCTGTATGACCACCAGGCAGCTGATGGCAGAAAGTCTCACTTCCGTTGTGTGCTTCGCAAATGAGTCAAACGTCAATCAAGTGTCGCTGCACTTTCTTTGTTTACTCTTATTTTTCAATAAATGAAATGTCTAAGTGATCGAAAACCTGTCTTTTGATTGCCAGATATTGGCGACACATATGTTATTTTTGGCTAGTGATACACATCTATCAGTTAGTGTAAAGGTAAAAATGGATTCATTCATTCGATCACAGTTTGATTGACAACAGCAGAGATACATGCATAGAAATTGAACTGAACATGTGGAACGCTAAGAGTAAGTCAAAAATGGAGATTGAAATAGATTTACTGTCAATGAATACCCAATGTTTAATAGACGCAAATATATTTATTATATTTCTTATATGTATATAGGAGATATTTTTTCAATTAGAAACCTCACTCAACGCAACCAATAATTCTTAATGTTTTACTTGCAGATTCTTGTGTTTTCTTTGGCGTGTTTGTTGAAAGAGCAAACGTTTGGTACTGCATAGTGAATTAGTCCGGGTTCGAATGCTCTTCTATAGATAATTTTTTTCTAAGCGAAAGTCGATATACAATTGAAAAGATGGTCACGATAAAATCTTGAAAATTCAGCAGTAAAGAAATGATCTTATAAGATCATCTTAAGTGTCAATGTGAAACCTGCGATGGGTAAATATAAATATCCTCTATTATTCGTAAATTATATAAGTACTTTTACTAAAAGAAAAGTAACCAAGCCTATAAGGAGAGATGGCTGATCATCTGACTATGGAATTGGCGCCTACCAAGTAGTAAAAGTGGGGAAATGGGTTGAAAAAACGCTGCCAGTTTTCCTTGCCCGAAGATCCGACGTTTTCGAGTCAAACTATGCTATGACTATGACTATGATTCCATTGACCTACAAACCCCACCAATCCGTGGATGCGATGCAAAATTGACGTAATTGGAACGAAGAGCAACCTGAAGAGCTGCAAGACCTGCCATTTCATCCAGAAAAGGTAACAGATTGGTTCATATTTCTTCAAAAAAGATGCTGCTGAAAACGTAACCGTCAATGGCGACCGTAATCGCACCATGATAACCGACTATTTGATGTAAGTTCTATTAAAGCTTGTGATTTTGGCGATATTTGGTTTTAAGACGGCACCACTTCCTACACATTCATAAGTCAATAGATTTATTGAGAGAACACTTCGGTGAGCAGATAACTTCAGATTTGGGGCCGGTCGATTGCCTACAAAGAGCTTGTGATATCACGCCGTTAGACTTTTTCTTGTGGAGATATGTAAAATCTGAAGTACATGCGGACAATCCCGCTTCGATTCAGGCCTTGGAGCAAAACATCACATGACTAGCCCTTAGTTTAAGATATATTGATCTGAAGTTTTGAATACATCCCTTTATCTTCATTCATCTGTGGAGTTCGACGTCGAATCACTTTAGCATATATATGCCATACAAACTGAACGCTCGGAATCAAATTCTTGTAAGAAAAACTTTTTTACTTGATAAGATAACTTCACAGAAAGTGGCATATATTATTTTTGAAGTCAAGACTACAATCTCCACGCAAACCTTTGAAATCGGACCACAATAGCGTATAGCTGCCATACAAACGGAACGATTGGAATCAAGTGTTTGTATGAAAAAGTTTTTCACTTGAGAAGATATCTATACGGAATGTGGCTTAGAAAAATCAAGTTGTTGTAAAATCGTGTGTTATATGTAGTTTCGGTGCAACCGAAGTTAACGCTTTTTTATCTTTAATTTTTATTTTAGTGTTGGCTGTCCAAGGTCGTATTTGTTTCGATTCTTTGTACGTATGATACATTCAGTAGCTGAACGCAATAACGCTTGAAATTCCAACATTAATTTCTTGCGTTTTTCCGTTAAAACACTTTTCCATTCACAGTTTTTCACGCAACATTGAAAGCTGCAGAGCCACACTCCTCCCAGGCGCCTGAAGGCAATAGTTTGAATGTCGCGTTCAACTCTCCGCACATTTAACCAAATTGGAGCGCGAGAGTGTGACATTTTTCGCGCCTTTGGTTAAGCATTGTTGCTATTAAGGTCTTGTAATTTTGTTGCAAGCAACAAACAAAAGCGCTGCAACATTCGTACACTTTGTGTCATGTTGCACGATGATTGTCTGCCTGCCTGTTCGCTAACTGGCTTGCTGTTGCAGCTGTTGGTCTGCTGCTTTGCAACTGCGAATAATCTATTATATGTACGTATGTATATACTTTGTGATTTGTGTGAGTGTGTGGCAGTGTTGTTGTTCCGTTTGTTTTATGTGCAACTTGTTTTTGCCACCTGTTTGTTATAGTGTGCACATAGTTTAAGTGGCATGACGCAGTGTGTGCGCTTACAAGTTGCAACTTTGTAATAAATTGCCGAGCAATCGTGCGAGTGCGTATGTTGCCGCTATTGTTGTTGTTGTTGTTGTTGTCGTTGTTTGCAATGCAGTTACGAAGGCAGTTGCCTGCTGTGCGAATTCACGCTGATATCTCTATGTAGTCACCAGCTGTTTTGCTTGTGCTTTGATTTCTTGTTGTTGTTCATGGGTACTGTTGCTGTTGTTATTGTTATTGTGCATACAAGTATACTTCGTTTATGCTGCTCAGTGGCGGTTAATGTGTCTCTTCGCGCGTATATTTTCATTATGTTGCTGCTTGCTAGTTCCTTTTGTTGTTGTTGCCAGTTGTTGTAGTACTGGTGGTGCTGATGATGATGATGATGGTACACAAATTGCAAGTCTCTGATGTATTGGAACTTTGCAGACAGTCCGTTCAAGCAGACACTGTAGTATTCTGCTATGGGCCAGAAGAGTTCACAATTTGTTGGTTAAATTAAAAGTGAGACTAAGCTGTTAATGTACATAGTTTCTGGTTAGAAATTTAATTCTTTAGCAAATATTTTTACTTAATTTTCATTATTGAAGCCACTGTATATCATTAGTTTAATTTATAGTATGCTCTCAGAGAACTGTGTTTATTGACCAGAGAAGCGAAAACCGTTGAACAGTTTATTCCATTTTCTGCCTACGACCTCTGAAAAGGCATTCCAAGAGTTCAAAGATCAGAACTGTTAGGAAGAAGCAAATTACTGTCAATGTAAAGTGATGCCAGTAAACGTTAAAACATGCTAACATTTTTAGAAAATAAAAAGCAGTAGAATTTCGTTGATAAAACAATATTTTTTGTCTGCCTCGTAAGTATCGCCTGGAATGGAACTTAATCCAAACAGAAATAAACAATGAAAATTAAAGGAGATGATGCTACTGTGGGCGAAAAATACTAAGACTTTGTTCATAATTTTAAAAAATTTATTCTTCAAAATCTATGTCGTTCCCTCACAATAATCTCCATTCCCAATACACTTGTGCCAACGTTTTTACCAATCGTCGAAACAGTTGTTAAAGTCAATTTCCGGAATAGCCTTCCATGCGTGTAGCGATTCAGGTTTAATGTCTTCAAATTACTCAAAACGGTTTCCCCAGAGCGGTAAATGGTAAACGGTCAAATCGTATTTTCTGTTGACAGTTTAGTCAATCGGAAGGAATGTGAACCACACCTCGATCGAAGAAGAAAAGTAATAATATAACCTTGATTTTTTTTGATTGATTTTTGTGATGTGGTTCTTTCGGCTTCGGTTCACCTTTGCCACTATGTTCTGCCGATTGATCGTCTGTTTCCGGGTCGTAAGCATAGATCCATCATCGCCAGTAATTATAGGTTTCATAGCATCCTGGTAGTCTAACAGAATTATTTCAAATACTTTAACGCGACGCTGTTTTTCAAAAAAATTTAGTGATTTTGGAACAGCTCGCGTTTTCCATTTTCTTAGTTTCAAATGATCTTTCAAAAAGATTTTCACTGATCCTTCCTATATTCCAACGATGCCAGTAAGGTATCTGACTGTTAATAGTCGATTCAAGCACTAATTCTTTTATTATATTGACGTGTTGATCATCAGTTGATGACCGAAGATCTTTTTCAACACTCTGGAACTTCTTTGTTGAATAATTTTACTCATCGTTACAAATCGCTGAATGCACTTTATTTACTTCGGATAGACAAGCTAACACTAACGATTATTTTGATGTGACATTTCGAGCAGATTTCACTAACAATCATTCTAATCTAGAAAAAATAAATTGGGTAGTTGGAAAGTCTTTTCTAAACAAACTTCAACTTATTTTTTTATATTTGACTTTTTCGATCACCCAATATTTCGGCGAATGGGTTTTCGCACGAAATATAATTTAAGGATTCTTATTATTTCTTGCCCACAGTAGTATTGTCATCCACTGTTAGGCACATAGTAGCACACTTATATATCTGTTTAATACTAATACTAATTATACTCGGGAATTTCTACTCAAATTAAGTAGATGGGAACCAAATGCGATGTCTATTTTTTAACTCTGATGAAGCAACTTCGGTTCTGAGTTAAAAAATAGTTTTTATCTATGCGGTGATTAGGTAAATATAGGGCCTGAATTTTAATACATAATCGAGCAGTTCATAGATTGCCATTGGGTCTATAAATAAATTGTCGAGAGAGGACTTTGCTTCTTAATTGCCTATTCAGTCCGAAGTAGCATTTTTTTTTTTAATGACTACTTGAATAATTATCAAGTAAAGCTACTTATATGTATAGTAATAGTAAACCTATCAAGTGAAGCTTTCTCATCTGCAAACTTTTTTTGGGCACCCATTACGGTAATACTGAAATACAACAATTTTCGGCTTAGGTTTTCTATATATTAAAGTAATGTTTTTCTTTTAATTTAAACCTGCATTTGACCTATAGTCTACACAGAATACTATGTCACCAATAGTTCTGACACAAACTTACGGAACTCAAGCAGAAGAAGCTCCGACATACATTCCAGAAGAGAGCCTTTGATTTGATTGCCAGAAAAGCACTATTTATACGTAAAAGAACTTAACCTGCCGATTTTGAGACTACAAGTAGGAAGAAAGCACTTCATAGGGTGCTGAGTATACTTCGCTGGGCGTCAATCCTGCGACCGACAGAGTAACAATCACGCACTCTATCCGCTCAGCTATCAAAGTTGCCACTTTGGTAAATCAGTAATGGTAAATAAGCTTTTCGCCCACGTTTGCCTAACTCTCCGGCCTCCGCCTTTATGCAGACAAACATTGAATGTTTCACTCAACATCCATTTCACATGATAAATTATTAACGCTGACACTTGTCTGACGTTTGTCTGCAGCGATTTAAAAACTACTTAATATGTAAATGTTGTTGCCACTGACATTGCGACGACTACCAACCAACAGCAGACAACATTCATAAACAGCAAACAGCAATAGCACACGTCAAGTGCGCAACATTATTTACATGTTGTGCACATCTTGTTGTTGTGATTTGCTGCTGTTGTTGCTGCTTTCGTTTATTTCGTTTCCTCTTTCTGTTATTTTAATCACTTCACTTGTCTACTGACGTTGATTTTCTTGTTGACATTGAAAAAATATGTAAAAATGTCCTGCCACCAGTTCTGTCACTACAAACGCACACACACCCACACACACACACTCAAGCAAACATAATCAGTGTTCCCTCCATATCCTTTTACTCATTCAATGTCATTTCCTTAACTGTCAATTTTGTGTGTTGTTTGTCTGTCGGAGCTGTTGGTGTTGCTGTTGTTTTTAATGTTGCATAAAATGTTTTTAAACACACATATGATCACACATAAATACATATTTAAAAACCCACATACATGTGTCTATGGAGGCACACCTTGAGGCTTACAACTACCCATCACTCAGTCGCTACTCATAAGTATGCACATATTTACTCATTTGCTTTTTGCTTTTTGAAACCAACACGTACCGTAAAAGTGACTGATGACATGTCACCAACAACAATAACAGCAACAATAGCACATAAATACATAGACTACGCGACTAACCAGCATTAAGATGGAAAGTAGCAGAATTATAGAGAGACTCTGCTTAACCACTTAGAAGCAGGAAAGCGTGAGAGAGCTAAGGAAGGTGTGGAATTTTAGTATAATATGAGGGAATGGTTGTTGAGGCATGTTCATGGGTTTAGTTTCAATGATTTATTTAGAAGGTATAGTAAATCAAAAAATAAATAACGGGTGATCCAAGTAGAGGCGCCGTTCGCAGCAACTCGGGCTGACGTATGGAACGCCTGGACGCATTTTATTTTGATATCTTAATTGCAAGCGTACAAATACAGCTTATGCAAAAACCGAAGCCGCTTCCATGAAAATCCACCGTTTCGACCAAAATTTTGTTCAGAGAAGAGGTCGAGTTCTGGTTCAATGGCTATGTAAACAAACAAAACTGCCGAATTTAGGACGAAGAGCAACTTAAAGAGATTCGAGAGCTGCCATTGCGTCCAGAAAAAAATAACTGTTTGGTGTGGCTTGTGGGCCGGTGGTATCATCGGTCTTTATTGCATAAATCAATGAATTTATTGAGAGAAAACTTCGTTTAGCAGATAATTTCGCTTTTGAGCCGGTCGACTGGCCACCAAAATCGTGTGATACAACACTGTTATACTTTTTCCTGTCCGAATATGTAAAGTCTAAAGTCTATGCGGACAATACCGCTTCGGTTCTGCCCTCGGAGCAAAACATCACGCGTGTCATTCGCCAGTTACCAGTCCAAATGCTCAAACGAGTCATTGAAAATTGGCCTCAACGGATGGACCATCTGACACGTAGCCATGACCAACATTTAAAAGAGATAGTCTTCAAAATATAAATGCCAGAAAATGTTTT
The DNA here is from genome assembly GCF_024586455.1 of Bactrocera neohumeralis. NCBI lineage: Eukaryota > Metazoa > Arthropoda > Insecta > Diptera > Tephritidae > Bactrocera > Bactrocera neohumeralis. Next base: position 21,984,291 of record NC_065921.1, read on the forward strand.
TCGGAATGATAATAAACATTCCCCAACAAATTTGAAATTTCTGTGTTTTTTCTTTAAAAAATATAGGACCTCGAAATGGATCACCCTTAATGTAGAAAGAAATGAACTGCATACTTATTATATCACCGGCTACGTTACGATGGACGTAACTGTCAGGTATCGTAATCGTCGCAATCAGATAAGTTATAATAACCTTCACCGATTCATTTGTAGGTCAGCTATATGCTATAGAGCGCTGTGTTGAACAAATTTTACATGCAAGAACTTGATTTTGACCGGTTAGTTTGTATGATAACAATATGCTTTAGTGGTCAGATGTCGACGATCCCGAAAAATATACAGCTTCTTGGGAAGAAAATACCACGAGAAAAAGTTCAGATAGATATCAAAAACTGAATCTGACTTATGGTCAGATGGACATGGCTAAATTGGTTCACTGTGTCCGCTGAACATTTCTATACAACACTTTATAGCGTCTTCGACGTTTCATTTTGATTGTTAAAAATTTCGGGGAAATGTGAATATACCATGTTCGGAGCAAAAAATTTCGTTAGGGTGCCTTGAAGGGGAAACAAATGCGAGGCAAGCCAGCTTTAACCCTTTCGGATTTATTTAAATAGAAACTTAGAATTGTATTCATTTTAAATTTGTGACTTCTGTCAGACGGCCTCTGGTATTTCGGGAACCACACAAGAGTTCAAACAAATGTTTGAGCAGAAAAGTATATGTACTTATGGTAAGCCATTCAGTTCACCTCTGAAAGTAAAAGTGCTAGTTATTTGTGAATATCCGGTTGTTTCAACACATTTTCGTTTATGGTACCCATGTGACGCTTTAAGTTTATATGATGGTATTAATATGCTCCACTTGGCCTATGGGACACATACATATGTCCAATCCCATCAGGTCCTCCTGAATGAATTAGGGTTTTAATTTTGTGATTTTTATGTTTATCTTATATATTAGTATATCGGAAAGATAAAGAAAACTTAGCAAAGCCGAAATTGCTCTGTTGGTTAATTTCCGTTTCAAAGGGATTAAAAGATGTGTAAAAAAGCAATGGCCAATGAGAAACTACATTTCGACGAATTAAACCTACTCCAATACGTCTTACGAGTTCCTCAAACAATTTTGGTAAGCCTCCATAGTTCTATACATTTCAACAAAGAACTCAGCGTTACTTTTGCTTATAAACGTGATGGATACAAATAGCTGAGCAGTTGAAGTTATCAACAATTTATTTGAATTAAAATTTTCAGGTAACGCTCTTAACCTTAGACGTCAAATCGAATAGTAAAATTACGATGCCCGTCCAGGGTAAAAATTCGTTAAACTTTAACAATATGATTCTAAACTACTCCTCATGGACTTCGTAACAGAACTCCATCTGGTGTCTTCAAAATTGGCTCAAAAGCCTGCCAGACTAATCTAACCTAAGATTGTAATGAAATTTCGTACTTCTAACTGTACTATATTCCAATTTGTCATTTTATGGAGGTGATAGCTCTTTCAAAATTTGCTCCACATAAAGATTTCTTCAACCTCTACACCTTATGTGGCGTCCCATCATCTCGTAAAACTTGCACAAATTTTGAAATCAACTGGTACTTAAAATTAATACTTTAATATTTTAAATGATAAAAAGCAAAGGTCTGCTGAGGCTGATAAAAAGTATTATCTGATAATTATATTATTTTTACTGTTGCTATTTTCTATTATTTTGAAATATATTATTTTCCCGAAATTAACTCTTTATAATAATATTACTCACCTTTGTTTAGAATCCAGCTCCATTTTACAAATTTTTTAATTTCTTTAATACAAAAACACACTAAATTAAGATTAAACTTTAAATTCACTTTTGTAAAGATTTATTTTTTCACTGCAACAGCACTTTGCGGCAAGAAGTGGAAATGGACTTACTTATTTTTATGCACAAACAACTGCAATTACTTCTACCAAACCAACGTAGAATTTGCACAACACTTCACATACACTTATTGCATTTATTGCATTTCAATATTACACTATATTTACTCCTTTTACAACTGAATTTTAAATAAACCATCATAAGACTTGCATTTGACATAATTTTATACACATTTTCATCATCACAGTTCTTTCTCACATAATTTTATACACTTTTCTCATCGCACTTCACTCTCATTTATTGCATTGAGATTATTTCACAGCTTTCACTTTTTTACCACTCAATTATATTTCTTGAACTAATTTATTATAAAACTTTTATAATTAGTTGTATTATTCACATTTTATTAACACATTTTCACTTGTAATTGCTTTGCACGTGCTCTTGTTTACTCAATGAAAATAACTGTCGGCAGCGCAGTTATGCAGTGTATGTTTTTGCATGGTCTGCTGCGGTCGCTTGTTGAGTTGTTGGGCATAGCGGACTGTGCTGACTCAGAGAACGTTTAATGTTCTCGGGCTGAGTTGAGTGTTAATTAGGGTGCGCATAAAAATGCATTTAGTATAAGGGTGTGTTTGTAATTCTTTAATTATATTAATATTATATAGTTTAAATTATATATTTGATTTTCTTATTATTCTTATCGATGATGCTGTAGCATTTTAATAGCGCTGTAAAATAAAAGAAACAAAATGATGTTAGTGTCTAAAATCATATCTGATGCTAAAGAATTTTTGGTATTTTCATTATAGTCGATGTCTTTGGCGGTACATATTTAATTTTTTTTTAATTTTGTAAGACTACTGGCCCTATGACTCGGAGAAAAACGGGCAAAAATATATGTAAACTAATTTTATTAAGGTGAAATTGGAGGAAATTGCACAACTAATGAGTTCAACTTTAAATTTAATATTCTTAAATTGGAAATGAATTGGAATTTCGCTATTTTTCCTTTGGATTAGTAAAGATCTGGGCCTCCTGCGAGCTCGTGGTGTTGTGGTTAACCATAAGCGGCTTCTTCTGACGAATGGTATGCGGAACGTTTTCCTGATCTCATTGAAGTACTCATTTACCTAGTTGTATGTTTTCTAACCCATAATTGCCCGATGGGTGACTATGTGGGGAACCTAAAAATCGTGTCGAAGAAGTTTCAAAAAAAAAATATACTACTTAAAAATAATTTCATCACTTTCTTATGTAGTCTCGTGCTTTTGCAAGAATAAAGTTCAGAAACTTTGGGTATAATATTTATAGCTATTCGGGACAGCTAGTTAGTATGAACTTAACAGATTTTTCAATGACTGATATCGATATTCTTCTTTAGACATTTTGGCGCCAGGGATTACTTTTCCAGTATTTTATTTGTATAGAATACCGGAAATTTTTTAGACAAACATTAGTTAAAACAAATTTCAAACAAAAAGTAAATTGGTCAAAATTTTTTGTCAAAGTTAAACTATCAACAAAAAGGACAGGCGCTCGGAAAAAAACAGAGCTGACAACATAATATTGGACGAAGGAAAAACAAAAAAGTGAAAACTGTATTTTAGGCTGACTTTTTTACAAAGAAATATGAGTTTTAGTAAAATTTTCTCGACTTTTGTTTTAGGAATTGTAATTGAAAAAAAAATAAAATCAAACTCTCGCTAAGGACCTTTTAAAAAACATCTATAAGACCTGTGTTTACAGAGATCAGTTGAGTAGTTCGCGAGAAATTTTGACAACGGATTTTGAAAACAATGTTTCCAAAACTATTGTATTAGATTTTATAAAATTATATAAGACAATAAAAAATTCGATGTTTTGAAGACGTATAACTCACGTGATAGCTTAATGTAGACATTATGGATGTAAGTGTAATAAACTCAAGTAAGGAAGGGCTAAGTTCGAATGCAACCGAACATTTTATACTCTTGCAACTTGCAGGAATCAAAGCCAATGGCTTTCTTATCTCAGAATTAATTTCTTTTATATAGGGGAGTGAGTGGGGTTATCATCCTTTACACACTGTCCGTAGGATTTTTTTTAAAATATTTTATCTGGGGAAATGTGGTTGTTGTAGCTTTAGTAACTTAGAAGATATGTACATTATTCTTATTATATGGCGGGGACATGCTCACTTTTCCAAATGTTTTGCCCACAAGTACCCCTTGCTTCTGCGATCCTCTGTGCCAAATTACAGTTCTCTTTATCTTAAGTTTTCGGTTAATGGGGATTTGTGAGCGTAGCAGTGGTCTGATTACGCTCATCTACGAACTCAATACTAAGGAACTTACATACCAAGTTTCATCAAGTTATCTCAATTTTTACTCAAATTACAGCTTGCACGGACGGCCGGACGGACAGACAGACAGACAGTCAACCAGATTTCAACTTTACTCGTCATCTTGATCTAACTCTATACCTACATATCTCGATAAGTTTTAGGTGATACGTACAACCGTTAGGTGAACAAAACTATAATATGTTACTCTGTAGCAAGAGTTCGTTAAAAGTTATCGTTCACGACACGTACAGGGCACTCGAAGTGTAACCAACTTCAGACCGTTCGCGCAGCTATCGCGATTGTTCACAAGTGTACTAAAGCGTTTTACCAAAAGTGAACGCAAAAAAAGTGATCAGCGATGGAATTCAAACGTAACAGTGTGATTGCTTTATATTTAGCTGGAAAATCACAGCCAGCAATTATTCGTGAGCTCAAACACCTTATTGTGAATAAAGTTTTTGTTTATCGCACCATCACTCGTTACAATGATAGTGATAGCATCGCAAAATGCCAGGGAGGTGGTCATCAAAATACTGCAACGTCACGTGAGATGGTTCGGGAAGGAAAGGTCAAGCCTTACAAGTTCCAAAAGGCCCATGATCTCCCACCGAAGCAGCAACAAGTAAGACTTGAGAGAGCGAAGCAGTTGCTTGCCAATTGCGCAATTCGTACACTCTCAAAACGATAGGGTTTACTTGGCCGACCGTTCATACGAGAATCTAAGTCATCGGTTGGCCACCAGGAGGCAGCACCCGCCACAAATAATGGTTCGGGCCGCTGTCACCGCAGATGGGCGCTCTCCAATTGTTTTCATCGAGCCTGGCGTCAAAGTAAATGCGACATATTATCGGGAAAGTGTTCTGGAGGCTGCTTTGAAGCCGTGGGCAAACAAACATTTCGGTCGCAAACCATGGAACGACCACACAATGGCTCTCGAATTCACCAGATGCGAATCCAATGGATTATTCTCTCTGGGCTATTTTGGAGAGCAAGGTCGGAAGTAAAAAATACACAGTCTCGAGATGCTGAAGAAAGCCATTGTCCGTGAGTGGGTCAAAATACCGGCAAGTCACATTAGGGCAGCTGCGATTCGTTTTTTGACAAAATTCCTTCATAACTATGGTAATGAATGTCTCAGCATAAAATTTTCCAATATCTAGCATTTGTGTACAATACAAATACAATTAGATTACATTCAAATACCGTTATTTTGTGGTAACTTCACAGCTTTGACTGAACACAAACTAAGTACTTAATTAATGGAGTCTCATTTAGCACAACTTTCCTGCGAACATGAAAAGTTCATAGAAATATCGATTCTTAATTATAATCCGAGTCGTAATAAGACTAATCGAATGCTTTGCAACAACTTTTAATGCATTTTCTTTGACGAAGCGAACATACGCGTCACACATACATACGTACGTAGTGGCCTTTCGGCGGAAAACTTTGCAGACTCCATAGTGAAGAATAAAGAACACCAAAAGAGAAGGAGCGAAAATGCAAATAAATAAAACTCATTAAACTGCTTCCTTCATTTGTGCGCTTATAATTCGATTTCGAATTTTTTCCGGCACCGAAATGACAGCCAACGAGAGAAGCAAGCACAAATACGAGTGTGCGACTAAAAAGCATATGACGGATAAAGTTAATGAAGCAGGAAAATTACTAATAACTTCATAAATGAAGGCCAAAGTGGCATTTTCAAGTTTTTTCAACTTCTTTTTGCTTTCAATTTTCGGCGTCACTTTTTGCTGTTTTCACTCACACGCATCCTAACATACTATATATGATGGCTTTTTTATGGGGGTTACGGAAAACGGTGTTACGTTTCAGCAAGCAGACGAGACGTATAAAACCGTTAAATGGACATCAACATGATTGCTGCCGTTTTTCATATAATTTATAGACTTTCAATTATTTATCTGAGCCCATTATCGTTGGGGCAAAGCCATAAAACAAAAAAAAGCTGCAGAAAGCTTACACCACAAATGTGCTGATAAATGGACTGGAAATTAGTAAATGGCTAATAGAAGCCACAGAGGCAACAACAACAAAAAGAAAATAGTATTGGTGTATTGTGTATTGCTAGCTTCGTTTTTGCACTAAAGTCATATACACATGTAAGCTTGAAAGCTTAGCGTTTGGCGGATGCTCAAACTGACGTTTGATATGATTTAAGCGCTCATTGGTATGAGCATACTGCCATATGTAGCGCTTAAGTGCATAAGGAAGAGTAAGCACTCATGTAGCTCCGTTTAAGTAGTTAAGCTTAAAGGTTATGATTTTTTTATTACCGTGTGTCATCATAAATCGTGGCAAATTTTGGTATATCAAAGACGAATTACTTCTACACACATACTCGAGTATGAATATATTGTTCGATTTTTTATTGCTCTTCCGTTGCATACTTTGTGGCTATAAAACGTGTGTTGGCGAAGCTAAAGAGCTTCCGCGAGATTGAACTTACACAGGCAGCAAGCTTATTGATACATAAGTATGTTATAAGATGCACACATATGTATGTATTAGAAAGAGATTAGTTGTATATACCCATATACATATATATATATTTAAATGTATGAATTCTGATGGGAGGCTTTGAAAAAAAAAAAATTCTCGTTCCATTTTATATCATAAAAAAGTATTTATGTTCGAAATTTATTTATTGCCAAATACTTTTTAATGAAGAGGTTATAAAAACTTTGAGTTTTAATGTGCTTTCGATACGTTTGATTAAGTTCACGATTTCCAATTTCCGCTAATAAAATGGACATAGTTGTGTATAATATATATTGCCAGAGCAATGAGCTCAGTAATCATATTCGCGGTTCCAGTAAGGATCCATACTCAATACGGATATGTTTAATCGTATGTAACATCAATTAAGGCTTTAACTCTCCATAACATGAAAGATAAAAGCTTTTCAAACCATATTCAGCGATTTTGTTGGACGTTGCAGACAAAGAGTTTCAGTTGCCAAGTAAATCTAGAGTAATCCTTTTGCAACTTCGTTCTGGATATTGTAGCAGGGTAAACTCCTACTTATCCGGCACCGACCTCGACATACAAAATATATATGTTCAGCCTGCAATGAGTCCTCGTATGACACTAATCACTTCTTTGCATACCCGGAGAACTTCATCCATCTAATATTCTTCTTCCTAAGTTCCGACCTCGTTGAAACGGCATCTTTCCTTGGCCTTTTGTTAGATGATTTCGATGCCAATGAACCCGAAACTTACCACCCTCGCTACAACAACAAAAAAACTTAACTGATATCCATGGAAATAATTTTTGCGATTTAACTAATCATCAGTGCCTCTTTTACGCACCAAATAAGCATCTCTAAATGAAGCAACAATGATTGTGTACCTCACGCAAAAAAATGACAGACCTGTAGACTTAAAACAAACGTCCATACTTAAAAATACCATATAAATACAATATGGCCTGAGAATTTCATTTAGCATTCATTTTAAATGAGGTAATTGCTCTAGTAACTACTTTTGCAGCGGTCATCTGAACATAGATTCGTACTGTCCGTTGAGTGTGTTTTTCTTTTAAAAAATAAGAAAAATATTGCGACTAAAGTTCTTATACAAAACTTCGGTGATGGGAAATATAACCTCATTCATGCATTAATCCTCTGTGGGAGGTGGCATTATTCAGTTCGTATAATAGCAGAGAAGTTAAGAGTTTAAAGAATTAAAGTTTCCCATTCCTGCTTATAAAGCTTCTCCTCAGTAAGTTCTAAAAAACTGGTGCTTTTTTTAGGACGTGGGGTTTTCAACAAAACAACACGTTTTTCGGAGTTGGACTCTCTGACAGCTATTACTTAATTTACACTCAGTTTAGTTTGCCATTTCATAATGAACAGGAACAACGGAACAACGTTGTCCAAAAATCGGTCGACATAATCACCAGATTCGGCAATTCGACTATCCATAGCTCAGTTGGCACCACGTTTACTCTAATAACGGCGCATCCTCATAGACGCCATAAGGTGCGCAATAAAGAGGCTATCTGCCGACCCGAACGACCTCTTCGTCATCCTGAGCAATAATTGGGGCTGTGCCCATCTATTTTGTGGAAAGTTTTGTGAAAGGATCTTGGCTCGCGGTCTTACAAAATCCAACACGTGTAGGAATTGAAGCTGAATCACCATTAAGAGCGTCGCACGTTTGGTAAATGGACCTAAAATAAAAAGACCACAGAACCCTTTTTCACTAGACAGTTTTGTTTAGCGATGAAGTTCCCTTTTTATTCAACTGTCTTATTTTATTTGGGGTCGCTGTTTGTGGCGGCTATGAGCAAAGTTATTTTTGCAACCTCAAGTTTCATCAAATATCTTCAAACCACATTTCCCGCAAGAATTTGAATTTAAATGGTTCAAAATTCATTGAAACAGGGATCAGAGTTTCAAGAGCATGACCTTGCTAAAGAAATACGAAAGTGGCTCGACAGTTTTATTAATATTCGTTCTCAAATTTAACTCATCCTATAGATTCATAACTTTGCGCCAGCAAACTGCTGATATATATTCAAACACTTATGTATGTCGTTCGGCCCGCGATATTGTTCGGGCGCACGGATTGACAATAATTGGGCAACTTGCTTATTTGGGGATGAAGAGAAGAGTTTTATAAGAAGCCAGTGTTTAGTTGGAAATGAAAGGTCGTTCTCAAATTTGATTATTATTATGAAATCACAGAAAGTCCTACAATTTCGGGGAATGAATACATTAGTCATAAGGTGACTAACTTAGAACTCATTATTGAATTTGATTTCATATGCAAAGCTAATCATTGAAACTCATTACACTGAAACAATATTCGAATTTCACTTTCATATATGTATGTATTTATATAAATATGTATTATATATGCATTGCTCGATTAATATGTTGCAGCTTCACGGCCATTTCAAATGGTTCAATTCCTCGTGTTACTGCCTATGATCGGGTAATATCCATAACATTTACAACAACTGGGAGGAAAAGCAAATATGAAGGCATAAAGTGAAAGTGGCTGCGTGACGATTTCACCTAAATGCTATAACAACAAAAGCAACATGTGTAAGTAGAAAAAATCAACACACTCGAAGCTTTATCTGCCGAAAGCAACCATCTCAAGCGCCACTAAGTATGCAACATACATACATATGTACGTGTGTTTGTATAATTTTTTGTCTATGTACGTTTTGATTTCGTCGATTGTTTTGCTTTCGGCCAGATGAAGACATCGTTTGCGACATTTTGTGTCGAGTTGGCAAATATAACGAATACTTTTAGCTTTACCCCCGTAACAGCATTCCAATGTCTCTTTGTGCATTACGGTGTTTTCTCTGTATGGCTATATATTTGTGTTTGTGTGTACATAATATTATTGAAATGATATTTTGATTGGCTTTATTGATTGCAAATGTGTAGCTTTCAGATTTGTAAACGTTTATGTCATCTAATAACATTTCAATGCCATACCAAGCAAGCACACGCACATCTAAAAATACAGTTATATTTGTTCGGCTCAAAGTGCTTGCAGTCTTCGCAGTATTTGGGCCCCAAAAATGTGTTTATTTCACTGAATTTCATTTTTCTGCTTTGCTATATGCTTTCTTTTGTTGTTGCTCATTGATTGTTGGCATTTTATTTGATTACTTTGATTGGAATCGCTTTAAGCAGTTGACTTTGTCGCATATAATCGTGCACAAACGAATGAAAAAAGAAAGTAATGAAAGCCGAAACGCATATGAGTATGAATATAAATCTTCATAATTGCAAGTGAAACTTTTGTATTTCCTTTGGAAATATATACATATATACAGAAAGTCTTTCTTTTATATATCCAAAGATAAAATTTAAAATAATCCTGAAATGAAATATTTTCTAGTTTCTATCTGTTCACAGAGAATTAAATAAAATGTATTTTCTCCTCTGCGCAGGTTGCCTTTAATCCTTCATGATTTGAAAACCCACACATTATCGTCAAGCTTAAAATTTTGAATTGATGTTATACATAATAAGAATGTTTTGGCATATGAACGCTATTTGCGTTGTTTACAGTAACTTAAAATATTCATATCTGCAAAAAAAGGGACTAAATCACGAATATTTTCCAGCGTTAATTTTGAATCGATAAACTTAAAGTTATTTTTGACATTGAAGCCCAATGAAGTGAAGAGCTAGTATTTATCGATGGTATGGTGAAGATCGTTCAAAAAATTGTGTTCACGTTGAACCCCACGCAATTTGTTAATCGATCAAGAAAAGCTTGTGACATTGATCGAGAGAAATATTAAAAAAATACGATAGCGGTGCTTTGAAACATGTCTTTGATATCGTGACAATCGCAAACTTACGCTTATTTAACAGCAGTCGATTGTCGATTGAGTGTTTCCAGATGAGCCGATTCGAGAATTCAGGATATTCAACCGCCGAAGACAGACCACGCTCGCGCTGCTTTCGGCGAGTCACAGTCGACGAGTGTGGCTTGATGTCGTCCTGATGGAATAGAATTTCTTTCATATGGCCCAAAGCTGGCCGCTTCTGAGCGATTACATACATCATGCGGTTCTATTCTTGACATTACAGTTTCGAAATAAATAATTTTAGGAGCAATTCATCGTAGATGGTTCCTTACCGTCCAAGCAAACCATAGTGAAACCTTCTCAACCGTGAATACACTCGTTACCATCGTTCGAGCCGGCTCACCGCGACTTGAACACATCAGTTGTCTTAAGTTATCTTTCACCTGTAACCATTCGCTTTAGAAATGTATATATTTTGTTGCGATTTGGCCTTTTTTGTGTTGATTGTGGTTCCATACATCGAGTTTAATTTTTATCCGACCCTACTTAACGGGTCACAGTTCATTCTTTCTCTTATCCCTTACGCAACAATTTAAATGTTTCTCGTATAGGAACGAACATTATATGACCGATACTTATTTAAGTAAAAGTTTTTTTTTCTTCACCAAAAGAAGTTCCAAGGTGATTAACATCGGTCCCTATCTCCACATATCCTATGTTTAATATTTTATTTTATTTTAGTGAAATATATTGAGTATGCTTTCCCAATTATGGTATGATCTTGCATCAAAACTGGATAGAAATTGTCTCGACTACCTTTAGCTCTCAAAATATCTCAAATGATTTTTGTTTGCATTTTTAAAAGCTCCTTTGATGTGGCATTTATCAGGGCATAAGAAACGCACTGCTACCTTTCTTTGTTTTTGCTTTTCGTTTTTAGTTATTAAAGGGAAGTCCAAGTAGAGGTACTTTTTTCAATAACCTTTTCTTGACAGATCGTGCGTGATTCGTGTTAAGCTGTCATGTTAATTTTGTTCAGTATTGTTTGTAATTTCATCACGGAAAGATTTTCGACTGAACAACGTTCACAAATCGTTCAACTTTTTTACGAAAATTCACGTTCTGTAAAGAATTTGTTTCGCACGCTTCGCTAAACTTATAGTCAACATAATCTACCTAGCGTACTCTTCGCAAAACCATCACCCATCTTGAGACCCAGCATTCATTATTGATAATATTCGACCGACCACATCCAGCACGCAGTGAAGAAAATATAGCAGCCGTTGCTGAGAGTGTTCACGAAGACCGTGGAGAGTCGATTCGTGATCTTAAATTGAAAGCCTACAAAATACAGCTTGTGCAAGAACTGAATTCGTTCGACCTTCCCGAGCTAAGTCGCTTCGCCATGTGGGCTCTTGAATAGTTTTCTTCAGCAATGAGGACCATTTCTGGCTCAATGAGTATGTAAACAAGTAAAACTGTCGAAGGTTGTGATGAAGAGCAACCTAAAGAGATTCAAGTGATACCATTTTATTCAGAAAAAATAACGGTTTGTTATGGTTTATGGGCTAGTGGAATCATCGGTATATATTTCTTCAAAAATGATGCCGGTGAGAACGTAACCGTCAATGGCGACCGTTATCGCGCCATGAAAACTGACAATTTGATGCCTATTAAGATTAAGGCTCATGTCCTGGGTGACATTTGGTTTCAACAAGTCGTCGCCACTTTCCACATATCGCATAAATCAATGGATTTTTTGAAAGAATACTTCGGTGTGCAGATAACTTCACTTTTGTGGATCGGTCGATTGGCCAAGATTGTGTCCACATAGTTAGATTCCCTCCTGTGCGGATACGTAAAGTCTAAAATCTATGCGGACAATCCCGCTTCGATTCAGGCCTTGGAACAAAAGATCACGCATGTCATTCGCTAGTTACTAGTCGAAATGCTCAATCGAAAATTGAACTCAGCGAATGGAGCATCTAAGACGTGGTCGCGGTCAGCATTTGAAAGAGATTATTTAATTTAAAGTTTCTGTGTTTTTTCATTAAAAAGTAGAGAACCTAGAAATGGATCACTCTCTACAATGAAGTAATATATTTCGATAACCATATGTGGCATTTGAATAGGTCCTCAAAACCCATAACGGTACTATATTTTGTCTAATTTGTTCGTCATCATCGGCATCTGTTAATATTTTACTAAGATAGATGGTTGGTTGGATTGAATTGGTCAATGTGGTTGAACACAGATTAATCCGAAAAATTTGAGTACTTTTCTGGAATAATCTTTCGATTGCTTAGACTGTAACTATAGGGAAAGTACAATAAATGTACATTATATGCTTCTAAGCGTTCAATCAGTCAGCTTCATTCAATTACCGCTATATTAGAATTTCGAAGGAATTTCTTTATTTTTAGTCTCAAATTGACAACCCACAAGCGAAACAAATGGACCGCCGTTGAATGATGTCAAAATGAGATTGCTATCGCGAACGAAGGAACAATGACAATAAACACAGCGCCGATGAGAGCATTCAACAATCGACGCGTTGTCAACTTTCATTGCGAAAATAATGATAAACGCCAAGACAGCCATCAAGATGGCGAGAAGTGCTGCATACAATTGCAGCAACAACAACAAGCGACTGTCACAAGTGCAGCAGCGAAGCCGCAGAGTAAGGTGTTGTCAACGCGGGACCGGTGGAGGTCCGTCAGCAAGAGTGAATGCAACTGACAGCTGATAACGAATGCAGTGAAATTTCTCTTTTTCTATTGCGTTGCAATATTTGCTGTATTTTTTGTTGTTTTTCTTTATTTTTGCTTTTCAGCGCTCCGTTGAATCTTTCATATGTTTGGTGATATATAAGAAGGCATTTATTTTGCGTGAAAACTTCATGAAATTCGAATGCCAATGTCGTCCAATCTGTAAGCAACGGACACTGCAGGTAAACGGCATGACAAGAAGAGAGAAAAGAAGCAATGGTAAAACGGTAATATTAAGCGCATCATGAGCTGCAGCAATTGCGTTGCAAATTGAAATTTATTCAGTGCATCCTGCGTCATTCTCCATGCTTCTTCTTCTTCAGTTGCAACTCAATTTCAACACTGAGTATTTTACTTTTATTGCAGGTGCGTGTGTCTGTCTCACTGACGAAATGTCGCAGCTCCAAGTATTACATTTAAAATGACGAAATTATTATTACGTTTGTTAATATTACGTTTCCATGACTCATTGTCGTTGCATTTACAACGCTATTCATTACTTTGGTCGAAGTTCCAAGAACGTTTTTAAATATACGTGCATTTGTGTCGCGTGGTGAGCACAGTGTTTTAAATAGATATTTATTTGTAGCAAAAAAAGAAAGTTATGGCGTTGTCCTGACGGAAGAAGAAGCCATTTCTGTTCATCAGTTCTGGCCATTTTTTTCGATTGCTTGCTTCAGTCTCATCAGTTGTTGATGGTAAAATGTAGAATCAATCATTCCACCAGGCTGGAGGAACTCATGGTGGATGGTTCCTTTCCAATCCCACCAAACACTCAGAATAATCTTTCAAATCGTCAATCCTGGCTTTGCGACCCTTTGTTGAACTTCATCATTCTTGGACCATGATCTTTTCGCACATTATTATCGTATTTGATCCACTTTTCGTCTCCTGTTACCATTCGCTTCAGAAATTGTTCGATTTCATTTCGTTTCAGCAACGAATCGCAGATGCTAATACGGTCCATTAAATTTTTCACAGACAACTTATGTGGTATTACCATCTGCGATCTCAAACATCGAGCTTCTTTTTGTAGCCAGTCTTTTTTAAATTTTTCAAAACCGTTTGATGATGAATGTTAAGTTTCTTAGCGATGGCTTCTTATGTGGTAGTGCTTGCCAATGTTTTCCGTAATTTCATCGATCTTTTCAACAATAGGTCGACCAGAGCGAGGTGCATATTTCACATTGAAATTTCCAGAACGGAAGCCAGCGAACCATTGTTTTGCTACACGAACTGATACAGCAACGTCTTCGTAAACTTCACAAATTTCATTGGTGGCATTCTTTCCTTTTTTATACAAAAATTTCAAAATATAGCGAATTTTTTCACTATTTTCAATCATTTTTGAATAGCTGTAACTTTTTTTCAACTTCACCGAATTTAACTTAAAGCCTAAAATCTCACCTTCCCAACATTATATACGAATAGATTTTTTCGATTACTCAATATTTCATTTTTTATATGAGAAAAAAATTGTTGAAAAAGGCTGTTTCTACTACCCCAGGAAACCTATGAAGCTCCTTAAAAACAAAAATTCATATCTTAGAAGACCCTAAGACATACACCAAGTGTGCCCTTTAAAAAGGTTTGACAACGTATATTACTTTCAAACACTTTATCGAGCTATGCGGAATAAGTAATATAAATAATTATTGTCTATTATTTAAATGACCTTGTCAAATTTATAGAAATTACCTCATTTTCATTAGAGAAATTAGTCAGTAGAGAAAAACACTCTATAATAAGAAGAAGAGCAAAGTTCGAGTGCAACTGAACATTTTATACTCTTGCAACTTGCAGCAATCAAAGCCAGGGAAATACCTTAAGGGGTAAAACGTCAACCAAATGATCGGAACTCAAGTAATTTTATATATAGTACATATGTATGTATATTTGCTTACAACAAAAGTAAGGCATGAATGGTTTCCGACCAAGAGGTTACCAAATGTTGTTTGGCGTTGAAAGATTCAAAGAAGTAACCGTATAGCAAATAACTGCAAGAGAGCCCAAAATTTCAGTGCAAGTACCGACAGTCCGTTTGAAATGTTGGTATAGTTTGTTCGATTCGCTAGTCGCTAAAACTTGCCGAATCCACGATCAATAAAAGTTAAATTTGATAATACTACATACAGAGTTTGTCCGAAAAGTAATATGATTGATTTTCTTCCGCCGCGACTGTACTTCGGTAGAGGGCGTTCCTAGCTAACGAACGAGTGGCTGGTTAGTTGTCTCCGAGCACTTGGAGAGTCAGGACAAACATTTTTGCACGACGTGTACGAGATTAAATTTTCGTGTGAAACTCGATGAATCTGCGACAGAGACGTTTGATATGATCAAGCAGGCTTACCCTGATGTTACTTTAGCAAGAAGTGGTGTGAAGGGAAGTATGAGCAAATTCAAAGTGCACATTGTCTTTTTCGACCCTTTGATGTCATCGTCCACCATGAATTTGTTCCTCTTGGACAATTCGCCAACGCCAAGTTTTACGTGGAAGTCCTCAAGAGACTCAAACGAAGGGTCAATCGGTCCCGACAAGACATCGCAGCCGATCGGAAGTGGCAACACGACAATGCCCCTGCTCACACCGCCTTTCTTGTGGACAGCTACCCAGTCAAGGCCGGCATACCAACGTTTCCGCCGCCCTACAGCCCTGATGTGGCTTCCTGGGCTTTTTTGTTTCTTTGCCATTTCGACACGATAGAGGGGATCCAAGCAGCATGCACCTCTGCTCTCAAGGCTATTCCGGAGAATGCCTTCCGTGTTGCCTTCAATGCTTGGAAATTGCGCCGGTATCGACACAGAAGGAGCCTATTTCGAAAGTTTTTAAAGAATTGTAACGATTAGTTCAATAAATTTTCTTAAATCGACCCAGTCTTATTACTCTCAGGACAACCCCTGTATATCATTTGAAGAAAACATCAACCAAAGGATAGCAAATACCAATTTTATTGTGAAGTAATGACAATCTTTGTACGTAGTACATGAAAGCTGGGGTAATTCGTGAATCCTTTAAATCTAACCAGAAGTTTGAAATCCTTATATAAATCTTATCAACTTTCTTATACCTATAAAATAAATGGTAGCTACAAAATATATTTACCCGATGTGATCCTGTTTTGACATTACGACATACAGATAATTACTAGAAATGGACGCTATCTGACTTTCATTAAGAAACCTATCATATTGACCAATGTATGAGGCAAAAAGTAAAGCGGATGTTTGAAAACTCATATATTATGTACTATATATAGGGACTAGCGAAAGTATTGTCCTCATTTCAATCATTTTAGGTAAGAGGATACACTGTTATTGGAAATAGACAATTTTTGAGTTTTATTAACCTTTCATACATAGTGCAGCTCAGATCCACTGTAAACTCACCCGGAAGTTCTAAAATCTTTATAATAGGTATAGGGGGTTCAGGGAAGTATTGACCCGATTCAAAACATTTTGATACACAAAGATGCTATCATCAGAAAAGGATTCTCTGTAAATTTCAATTATAAATCCGATCAATGGTACGACCGATATATGCGGTAAAAAGTCAAGTATAGGTACTGGAGTCCACATATTCGATACCTAGAAGATTGAACAGTTTTCGTTGGATTTGAAAAATTTTTGGTCATAAGGTGGTAAAGGAATTACTAGTGCAAATTTGTATCTCGTTATATTAATTGCTTCTTGAATAAAGAATCAGATGGAATTTAACATTGTGTTATATGGGAAGTAGGCATGAATGTAGTCCAATATCGCCCATTTGCCACTGTTACATAGGAATGTGAGAATAATATCACAAAGTAAATTTAGTCGAAATCGGTCGGATGGGTCTGGAGATATGTTATTTCACCTAAAAGTGGGCGGTGTCTAGTTTTTACATCGCTTCCTATTAATACTTCTCTTATCATCTCGGGTGGAAAAATGTATGTCCCCGTCGGATTTAGTTATTAATTTATCGCACTTTTACTGTTTTTTAAAAGTATCATTATATGTGGAGTGGTTGGGATTATCTTTCGATTTAAACCATTGTTACGGTGTCGGTAGGAGTACTAAATGGATTTGTCGTGAGCGAGTTTGGTTATTGTAGCTTAAGTAGTTCAGGATATATGTAAAGTAAATTAAGGGGTTACATGGATTTACGGGTTTCGAAAAATCGATTTTTTTATTGTCTTATCAAACTCTACACCTCTGGAATATTGTCTTAAATTTTCAAGTTGATTCGAGTAATAGTTTCGGATATACAGCCTTGAGAACTTGTGCGCTCGAGGTTAGCTAGGCTAAGTGCGCCGTCTTTAAACGCGTTTTTTTCGAAACTGTGTTTTTGAAGTCCGTTGATAAATTTCGCGAGAACTACCCAACCGATCTTCACGAAATTTTACACAGTTCTTTGAGATACAATTCTTAAAGACTTGGACGAAGGACTTTTTTCGATTAAAAATGTCGCAAATTTTTCACAGAAATTTTATAATAATTTTTTTGTAAAAAATGTCTGCCAAAAATACAATTTTCAGTTTTTTTTCCTTCGTGAAATTTTTCACAGACATTTTTTGCAAGTTCTAAATTATGGTTTTAACTAAAACACATATTTTTTTACTTTAGATGAGCCTGCCAACGCGGGCAAAACTTTGTTTCGAGGGGTCTCCGGAATTGGCGTCGCAATGGCGGCGTTTAAAATATTTTTGTTTACTGTATATTTGTTACATTAAATAAACCTAGTTAAATATTTAATTTTTTATACGAAAAAAAAATTGTTGAAAAAGGTTGGTTTTCACCCAGGGAATTCCCGTTACTTCTAAAATTTGAAGTTTCTGTGTTTTTTCTTTAAGAAAGTAGGGAACCACGAAATTGATGACTCTTTAGTTTCATCGAAAAAAACAGCTGACAACTCAGAATGAAATATTATCGCACGACACAAATCTTATATCTCGCTTTACTTTGGCTTCGAGATACCAATTCTCGGATGAAATCTTTTACCATCTATCACTAGTAGTAACGTATAATCTTCTTCGATTTATTTTTATTCATCAAAAAATCCAGAACACTCTCAATTTTCTCTCCAAAAAAAGTGCTTCCATAACCCACTGTACCTTATTACTTGCTACTGATTACAGCTATACCTCTTTTAATAAATATGCAACTGCAACATTGCATAAATAATTATTTACATTGTCGGCAATAAAAGTATTGCCGTCAAAATGCGCAATCAAAAACTCGAAATTGCACGACGGCAATCGCAGTCAAAATTGCAATGGGCGGTAGGCATGGCTTTATTAATATTGCCACATAACTGTGTGCATGAAGCGTTTTGCGAATTTCCAGGAAAATGGAAAGTGGAACTTGCGTGTCGGCATATTTAAGCTGATATACATACATATATACATATATATATATATTTATATATGTCTACGTACTTATTGATATTAAGTTGGGCCTTTGCCGGTTCGTGTGTGGCAACGCCATTTGTCAAGAAGTCAAATTGAGTGCTTAAATTAAAATAAGTAGTAAGTGTAAGTGTGTAGGATGGTAATATGCTTATATTTATAAA
Organism: Bactrocera neohumeralis; assembly: GCF_024586455.1. Classification (NCBI taxonomy): domain Eukaryota; kingdom Metazoa; phylum Arthropoda; class Insecta; order Diptera; family Tephritidae; genus Bactrocera; species Bactrocera neohumeralis. Next base: position 22,003,112 of record NC_065921.1, read on the forward strand.
TTCTTGCAACAGTTCGTAAGCTTGTCAAGCGTTATGCGTATTTGGTGTTGCAAATTATTGCAAAATTTGTGCTTCACATTTAAGGAGTCTTCCACTAGATATTTGGAAAATATATAAATATATGTATGTAAATATAGAGCTAGTTATTACGCCTGCAGTTCATTGACTAGTGGCAGGAATATCATCAAAAGAATTCCCATTGCAATTTAAAATTTTCAAATTGCGTCATAGACTTTCATTAAATTAGCATTGATTGTACTGAGATTTCCTGGGGCGGAAAACAAAAGGAAAATACATTTACAGGCAATCGCGCATACATATTTATATAAGCACGTAATAAGGGTGCTACTAGACTATGAATGTGAAGGGAAGCTTCTTAGACTGCAGCATACTTGTATAAGAAGTTACATCTATTTGTGTGTCTGGCTGTCAGCGCGTTTGAAAGAGTAAAATAATAGTTGCCATTATTGGCTGTTTGAAAGCGCAGCTCATTAAAAAAATACTTTCAAACCGAATTCTACCGGCAATCTGAACCCTTATCTGCTGCATTTCGTCTGAGTGTCTGCTTTATACTTTTTATAATTCTCCCTGCAACATTAGCAGCAACTATTTACATACAAATGTACATAAACACATATATAGTATAATAAAGTATATACTTTTGTATGTAAGTTTAGTAGTGCTTTCTAGTGAAATTGCGACAGATGTGCTGTTGATTTCTTGTTGCTAATATTATGGGCGTGTGTTGCTCGTAATTGCCACTGTTCGGCCGACACTCCTCCCAGAAAAATATTGCGGCATGTTTTAAGAATTTTGCCTGATTGCTGTGGAGAGTGGTGTCGAAAGTCGACGGATATTAATTTTAAAATGCCACCGGCGGTTTTTGAAAACTTTGAGTGAATTTAGTGTGCATTTCAAATTGGATTATTGAAATATGCAGTCGAGCTGAAATTTGCGCCGTGACAAAGGAAAATATTAATGTTGAAAAAGAAATAAATAATATAAGCTTACAAAATGGGAGTATTGTCTTGGGATCATTGAAGTAATTGTAAAGCAAATTTTTGTATAATGTTGCAAGTTGCAACGAATCAGATGATTTTTCTAGTTCGCAATAGAATAAACCTCTCAATAAGTCCGAACGAGAAACCTCTACAGTGAATTTAAAACTCATTTGTTATTGTTTAGCAAGCAATTACTGCTTGAATATTGCCTTGTAAGAAGAGACATGCATGTTTGTGAAAATTATAACGCTGTTTTCTTATATCCTCAGAGTTACTATTACTTATAACCATGACACTGTTACAGGAAATCAATAAGTTCTCATAACATCTTCACATATTCGAAATACAATCTTGATCAAAAAGGATTTACAAAAACCAACATTGTGACATATTTGAATTAAATCCTTTTATTATCTTCAAAATAGGCTCCTTAATAGACTCAGCCTTCAGACGCATGCGAAAGATTTCCTATTTACATACACTTGTTATAAGTCTGGGCTGGGAAGACCCTTAGCTAACTTTAGTTTGTTGAACATATAATCATTACATACAATAAATAGATAAAGTCACGTCTCATCGTTAGTAATGATATTTTTGTTGAATGTAAGGTCCTTAGCTACGTTGTCAAGCATTGCTTTTGCGACCTCTACTCGACGTCGTTTGATTGAACGAGTCTAGCATTGATACGCTTCGTAACCAAAACACTCACCAAAGCGAGTTGAGTCGATCCATAAGAGATGTTCAGATTTTCTGCTATCTCTCTACTGCCAACACGATAATTTCAAGCACTGTTTCGAGGTCAATAAGAAAGGTGGTAACGACTCGCATGAGGCAAGTTTTTGATGACTTCACGGCCTTTACTAAATGCTTTGTGAACTCAAAAACTTGTGTTCGTGATAAAATATACTTCCCAGAATATTTCTGCAATCTTTTTAACAATTCTGTAGCCGTGATTCCATTAAAGCAAAATTTAAGCAAACTAGTCGTTCAAGTTTATTTTCATGGTGGAAAGGATAGATAAACTTTTTAAAAATCTCCTCGTAAACTTTTACCTCATTACCTCTTAAGAATAGAAGCAAGTAAAAACTACCTCTATTTTATTGTCGAGAATTGGTTAGAAAGCGAAAAGGTGATACATGTTTCAAACATCAAGTCAAAATTATAAAACCATATGACTTATAGTAGGTTTACACATGGACCTGTCCCTAATGGGCGTGGCATATCCACTTTTGTATCAAATTTCATACTTGACCAATTTAAGAAGATAAAATAGGATTGCGATTTTACTTATTACTTCTGATATGTGACAGGTTAGGTTAATTTATACTGACTGGCTGTTACGCCATACATATCCCTACAGGTCCTTTGTAATGCCAGATGGAGGTTCAGTTAAATACGAGAAAAAATTTACGCCGCGCAAGACGTCAACTCTTTATCCGAAGTTTAATATACACTTGGTATCTAATTCTGATACTTCTTTCAGTCCCTTGAACTCCGAAGCTCCTAGATATCAAAGCCGAGTTCTTAACTTTAGACAGAAGCAGAGAAGGTGTTCTAGCTTATCTCTCATGCCTACTTTCTTGGACTTTGTACTTGTATAATCGTTATTAACGCTCATACGGCTGGCATGTGATGCCAATAAGTTGTGACCTGTGACAAAGCCAACAGCCGTCCTTCAGTCTTTTCTGCATTGTGTGAATAAAAAGCATGAGTGTTTCTTTTTGCTGGTGGGTCGCGTGCTCATACACCCTCCAGCATTAAGGTTTTCCTCCGATACCCTGCTTATCGAGCTGTGCTCGGTTCTTGTGGAAAATTCACCAATGACGCCAATCTTGCAGCTGAGATAGGCCCCATGCTGACACTAGCATTTTTTTACATATATAAAGAACACTACAGTCCTTCTAAATTCTCTCTTGCATATTAAGTTTCCATGTCAGTTGGCTATGCAAAATTATTCCCAGTTACTTGGTATGATCCTCAGTTGTTATCTCTACCCTCTTGAGCATCGACGGTTCCCATGACGGGATCTTGTACCTCCTTGAAAATAATACTATATCCGTCATTTACTTCTGAGCTAGTCGAAAGAGAGGAAGGCACTACCAAACAGGAGAAACTTCCAAGTTCCGTCATGGTTTAAAATTCGTAGCTTCAGAGCACAAGGCCTGACTCACAAAACTTTCAACGCACTTATCTCGAAGCGCTGCTTTCAGAGTCAATGAGGAAAATTTCTCCAAAATGACCCGTCTGATCGACTTGAAATTGTATCATTCTGTCAAGAAGTGACTACTCCTTCGTTAATTTATCTATAGTAGTAATATTTGTTTGGATTTGATTGGAGGATGGAGTCATGTGTAGAAGTTCACGCAAGTGAGGGAAGTTCTCTGAGCGCCATTCACTTGGGAGTGGCCAGAAACGATTCTTTTACACATGGCTCAAGCAGCTCACTACTTCCGGTCTTTGACCAAGTATCCTCTGGGTAGCCTAAGAACATCCGTTCGAAGGCGAGCTAAAGTGAGCAGACGATTTGGGTCACCCCCAGTGAAGAGCTATAACCAGTGATGAGAGGCTGTTGTTAACTCGGCTATAATCGCGTAAGCGGTGTCTACGCCAATTAAGAAGAAGAAGTAATATTTGTTTTCCTTTAAATTTTGGATTTGAGATAAAAAATTTCCTTACCGCCAGACACTCTTTTAAAGAGATCCACTTGGAGATGTATAAGGGAATTGATGGAAATACAATTTTTTCAAAAGAAAAAAAAGAAATTGTCCATTTTACAAAAGTACATTAAATTCTGTAAATATACATTACAGTCTGCTAGAAATGTCAAGGTCTCTTCGGGTTTTATACACAGAAATGTTAAGTAAACTTTTCTCCACATCAGCTCGATGGTCTGCTTTCTGCAAATCTTAAGCACGCATAGAAGATTAAGGAAATATATACACGGTCTCTCGGTCGAAAGATATTTCGTCAAAACTTGTACCCAGTCGCGCCCCCATCCACAAGGCAAACAACTATAACACATCTAAAATCTATCTTTGTATTCAATAAGCAATTTCACCTTACTAAATAATTCAGAATGTAATATTTAATTATATTCTTTAGTATCTCCATCTCCTGGCTAATTAATTTTCACCTTGCATATATTACCAGCCAGAGCACCGATGGGATTACGGTGAGCACGCTAAGCCCGACCACACAATTTACCTACTTAAGAAAGCTCATTGAACAACTGGTACGCACGTTGAACACACGTCAAAGTAACGGTAATTCAATCATATGGTGGCGCCGCCACAAACACGTGCGCCTGCGTCTTCCGAGCGAACACTGACGCGCGTCAGCGGCGTTGTTACGTTCCGTTTCGACTTCCGTTCCACTTAAGGCACGTCAAGTCGACAAAAATCTGCATGCCAAATTACGCATTGTGGCATTTGCGTTTACTTTAAAGTAACCGGCGCAGAGACGGCAGTTTGTCAGCTAGTTGCCGGCAGTTAGTTAGTCTATCAAGCGGACTGTCAGTCACAGTTAACGCTCGAGATATGCGCATTGGGCAACGCCAGCACTTCGGGTGAGCGAGCGCACATTCCGTGGGCAACCGCTGCCGCATCATTTGTCTGCACGAAATTTGCGTTCTGCGTCGCCGACTACAGTTGGAACACGCTTTCGCCATCACAGCGCATCTCTGGAGAATTGTAAAATAGTAATGAAAAATTTCTTTGATTTTGGTTCCACTTCATCACCGCTGCACATCCGCAGTGGCTGCTTCGTGTACGGTGTCTTGTGCCCACAATCAGTCGTGCATGAAAGGTAAAAGTGTTTCCTTGTGGGCAAAGATGTTTGTCTAGTGCCGGCGTTTGCAACAAAAATTATGGGTTTCGCTTACAAAGGCACGTGATACATACATACAACATACAAACACTTGCACCAAAATCCCAAGTTATCTCCGTAGACATACAAAATCTGTCTAAACATGTGTGCAAGGTGTGGTTTTGTAATATAATATCCCAGTCGGCAGTGTGTAGGAAGGAGTAAATGGTTTTGGGTGTGGGGTGGTTGGTCGAGCTCGGCAGTGAAAGTGCGCGCGCTGCAGTGGTGGGCCTGAAATGCAATGTCTATAAAGTTACAAACACGGCGCCGGGGTTTCATGAATCTTTTAGTGGTTAGTTGCGGTAGATTTCGTATGGTCCCCCGACTACTGACGCCAGCTCGCAAACACCTTAGTAAAGCAGTTAAGGCGCGTTGTGGTTTGCTTAGAAATAACAAGTGCGAGTGAGTCACGGAAGAAAACTTTTAGACACTTGTAATAAAAGAGAGACTAAAAGTGAAATGGAATTCTAGAAAATTAAGTACAAACATATTGAAGTTTATTTAAGACAATTTGCCTTTCTAATGCGAGACAAAAGATGTTAAGAACGTGTTGCGTTCAAAGTAACTAAAATCTTTCTGAAGCCATAATTGTGTTATGAAGGTAAAATAAATTACTTCACTTAAAAGAATCAACCTGTATTAAGTAACTTCGATTTGTTATCTGAATTGGGAATTGCGACACCTGGGAGGATTAAAAATATAATCAAATCGATATGGCCGATATTTAGAATTATTCTCCACAAAATCTTTGACCATGTGGTACCTGCTGACGACAGCCTTACCCCACGGTACTCAAAAGCACAGGGGATCAAATGGATTGATCATCTAAAACCTCTGCCGTATTTAGTTTCGGCACCCAGTTGTAATGGAGCTCCACATTCAACTGACAAAGTGTAAACTCTTCCGGCATTCGGGTTTTAACTACAACCACCACGATGCTCACCGAGGGGCCAGTCTGCATGAGCAGGTTGGAGCGAATTCCAAAGTTTCACAACATGAGTATTCAAAATGAAAATCCAAAAAACAGCACTATGATCGGTGGTGGAAGAGATTGCAAAATCACTGGTGGTAAAATAATACGCTCTCCTTGACAAAGAAGGCCATACTGAGCGCGCTTAAATATTCGGGTATTTCTAAAGCGCTCGTAAAATTTATTGAACACAGCATATACTCATGGGGAGGTCCATAATTTCGACGCTGACAGTATCAACGATGTGCAGATCTGTCCAAAAGAGGTACACTTTAACGATTTCGGTTAGAAGTAAATTCCCAAATACTCTCGCTAAACTTATGCAAATAGTATAAAACGACATAAATCGATGGGCCGTATCGGGCGGACTAAATTTAAATGCTAGGAAGACAGAGCTAGTACCGTTCACTTGCAATCCATAATTTGTCCAAGAAGCTTTCGTGGAAACTAAACTTAGACGCTGGGTTGGAGAAACCACCTTACAGTACCTTCCATCTGTAAAACTATGATGGAGCTTAAGTTGGGACTCATTGATTCTACGCATTAGTTGTAAGATCGATTATGATACATGATGGCCAATAATGGAAAGGAAGTACGAGGTAAGGTAATGGAAATTATATAAAGAGCAGCTAGTGCTCTGATGCATAAGTGGAGCTCTTAGAACAACGTTCAATCAGACACTAAACATTATTTTAGATATTTTATCAACAGACTTGTTCTGTAAGCAAATGTCAGCAAAGGCGGCTTTTGCACTGAAGGAATCCTCCCTATTAGTTGTCTTTAATAACGGATATTCTAAGATACTTAGAAAGTTCCGTTGCTACCTAATACCCAGGATTTTCGATATATTTAGAAGTAAACTTGAAGAGAGAAGAATAGGATAGGGGTGAGGATAAATATTTATATGGATGGTTCCAAACTAGATAATCGAGTGGAAGTGTTTTTTTCAGCTCAATTATATACTAGAATCACAGAATCACTATCAGATTATTGCAGTGTTTTCTAAGCAGAGATGACAGGAACTAAGGAAAGCTTCTTGTACTGACGATGAGTGTGTTCACAACAAGAAATATATTTATTTATACAGATATCCAAACAGCTTTGAAATAATTAAAGCCTCTTATGGTTCCATTGAAGATAGAGAAATAATACCTTGAGCTCTTATTGGATCTAATATCTTATTTCACGATAAACTCGTAATGGGTTCCAGGACATTTGATGTTCCTAGTAACTTTAGCAGATAAACTAGCGAGAGCAGGCTCTACCGTACAATTAAATTCCGATAAAGAGGAAACGGACTACTGTGATCAAAAAAATAGGAAGACTTTGCCGACCTTCTCAAAGAAATACCCCTTGGCTTCACTACCCTTGCGCCAACGCTTCTTCCCATCCTCGAAACAGTTGTCAGTTCCAGAAGTCACAGTGAGCTAAATCAGGCGAATACCATGGTTGCGGTACGATATTGATGGAAAATCTGTGCAGTATGCGACAGTGCATTATCGTCGTACAAAAAACAAGACATAATTCCGGTCTCCTTTGACGAAAAGCTTCACGCAAACAACGCTTAAGACTCAAATAGTTTTCCTTGTTGACAGTTTGGCCTATCGGAAGGAGTTCGGAGTGCACCACATCTCGATAATAACGTGGTTTTGTCGGCTTCGGCTTCGGTTCGGAGTATTGGTCACAAGTGTACAAAAGCGTTTTTCCAAAAGCGAACGCAAAAAAAGTGATCAGCGATGGAATTCAAACGTAATAGTTCGATTGCTTTATATTTAGCTGGAAAATCACAGCCAGCAATTGTTCAGCCAAACACCTTAATCATACATTCCATCGGTTGGCCCCATTTTATGATATACATACAAACTTGAATCGAATTATAGCAGTGGAAGAATTATTAGGTAGTAAAGTCAAATCCTGTTGCAGATGAAGGCATATTATTACATCCTTTGAATATTTACATTGTTTATCACTTATCCCTGATCGTCAATATGCATAAAAGTGCGACAAATTATCGGGAAAGTACACTGACATGAATTAGATGATAAATCCATTTGTATAATGAAAAAGTGCACTAAAAATTTGTAAAATAGTTCGATAACAATCATGNCTTTCGCTCGGTCCATTTAGTTTATAAACTCGTAAATTCCATTCAATACTTATAATTAAATTATTAGTCATTTGTCAACAACCATTCCAACTTGTCAACTGCAGCAAGCAGGGTGTATAAATGCAGTATGTACGAAAAACTACCCCAAATATAGAGCGAACATGCAGCACCCCCCAGAATACTGCATACACACATACTTGTACATATGAGCTAGAGTGTGTGTGTGTGTGTGTGTAGTTCTCGAGCATATTGCAAAAAAGGACTGTCAGAGGCAAGTGAAACTACAATAAAACAAAATATGTGTATGTATATATGTATATTTGTATGTATATCTCTAATATAGTGAAAAAATGCATTGAAATGAAACTGAAAATAAAATCCAATGTTGTTTATGACTCAATTTCAAGTTTTTGAACATGAATTATGGCAGGCTGGTGGCATGAAAACGAGAGGCGGAACAAATGTAGCAAATCGCAGCGGACACAGTTTAGCCTCTTGCCCCGAGCACCACCTTGAAAGCACATAAACATATTCAGCACTGCAATTGTTTATGTGTGGGTGTAGTCCGCAAAGTAGCAAAATATGTATGTGTGCCAGTCCGCCGTGAGATGGGGATGTGAAGAAAGCGAAAAATGTTCATTGGCAATGAAAAAGTTTAGCGGTGCAAATGTACATACAGTGGAAATAAAGTTTACATACACCTAGTTCTATTAAATTTCGACAAATTTCAAAATTAATAAATTTTGTGGTTTTTTCTAGCATTTCAAGCGATGTATATTTAACATTTTATAGATATCCGTCTTTTTTTTTTTACACAAATAAAAAAAATTAAAGTTAAAGCTTAAAATGAGCATAATTTATATCAAAAAAGTTTACGATTATGAATGTTTACATCGAACAAAAGTGAATTTTTAACGGTTTTTGGCCTGAATTTACGATTATTTTCACACATTTTAGAATTATTTCCGGATATTTTGAAAATAATGAAATTCGAAAAAATACGGTTTTCCAAAAAGACCGATATTTATGGCTTTTTAGCGATTGCGGGACCTATGGAGTTATTTTTATTTCCATAACAACCATTCACGTACAAGATAAGTTGTGTGTTTTGGGTCGGTATCCTGTTGGAAATATAAATGGCTGCTATTAACAGCCGATTTAAGCACACTTAGAATTTAAATCTTTTTCTTAAAATGCTCAGATACATATGCTTATACATTTTTGAAATGTACACAAAAAAATAAATCTCCAAACAGTAAGGAATTTGTTGAATATTATTCAATTTCGCACCGTAAGCATATTATATTGATAAACTTAACTATTTTTGAATATCGGATTATTTTTTCTTTGACTCCTTCGTATTTTCACCACTTCCGTACTTGTGTGTCCACTTTAACCCCATTTTATGATATACTTGAATCGAATTATAGGAGTGGAAGAATTATTAGGTAGTAAAGTTAAAATAGTTAAATCCTAAACATGTTGCAACAGACGAAGTACCAAAACCGCATATTATTACATTTCCTTTGAATATTTACATAATATTTATCACTTATCAAGATCACATTGACAATATGACAATATGCATAAAAGTACCGCATTGTTACCAACTTCAAACATTGTATTCCCTCGGCAACCCCATTTGCCACATACTACGCTGACATGAATTAGATAATAAATCCATTTGTATAATGAAAAAGTGCACTAAAAATTTGTAAAATAGTTCGATAACAATCATGACTTTCGCTCGGTCCATTTAGTTTATAAACTCGTAAATTCCATTCAATACTTATAATTAAATTATTAGTCATTTGTCCAACTACCATTCCAACTTGTCAACTGCAGGGTGTATAAATGCATATAAGAGTAGTTGTATGTACGAAAAACAACCCCAAATGTAGAGCGAACATGCAGCACCCCCCAGAATATAAACACATACTTGTACATATGAGCTAGAGTGAGTGTGTGTGTGTGTGTAGTTCTCGAGCATATTGCAAAAAAGGACTGTCAGAGGCAAGTGAAACTACAATAAAACAAAATATGTGTATGTATATATATTTGTATGTACATATGTACATATATCTCTAATATAGTGAAAAAATGCATTGAAATGAAACTGAAAATAAAATCCAATGTTGTTTATGACTCATTTTCAAGTTTTTGAACATGAATTTTTTTTAGGCATGGGGCTTGTGTAAACGAAAACAAATGTAGCAAATCGTATGGACACAGTTTAATGCCCCGATACATATCATGAAATGCACATAAACATATTCAGCACAAAATTGTTTCCATTTTGAAACAAATAAAGTAGCAGAAATAATAGAACTGTGTGTGTAAACTTTATTGGTCCACTGTGGGGATGTGTGACAAACAAACGAAAAGAAAAAAATTTAAAAAAAAGTTTAGCGGTGCAAAAAATTTAAAAAAAAAAAAAAAAAAAAAATGAGCAAAAAAAAAAAGGTTGGAAAATAACGATAAATATATAAAACAAGAAAAAATCTTAACTTCGGTTGTTCCGAGCTATAATACCCCTCACAATTACAAAATATTCGTTAAAAGAACTTGATTTTGAACGTTCAGTTTGTATGACAGCTATAAGCTATAGTAATCCGATCCTAACAAGTTTTTCGTAGATTATGCCTTTCTCTTGGACAGTAATCCATGCTGAATTTCGTGAAGATATTTCATCAAATCAAAAAGTTGTTCATACAAGCGCCTGAGACCGATTGTTCGATTTGTATGGCAGCTATATGCTATAGTGCTCCGATTTGAATATCTCTTTTGAGGATTGCATAACTTATTAAAATAATAACCCTTACCAAATTTTTTGAAGATATCTTGTAAACTGAAAAAGTTGTCCATACAAGGACTTGAAGTTGATGGGTCAGTTTGTATGGCAGCTGTATGTTAAAGTACTAGTACGAAATCGGCGTTGCCAACAAATAAGCAGGTTTTTAGTGTGAAAAGAATGTGTGCAAAATTTCTAATCGATATCTCAAAATTAAAGGACTAGTTCGCGAATATATAGCCAGTTGAACATGGCAAAATCGACTCAGCTCATCCCACTGATCATTTATATAAAGTATATTTTTTATAGGATCTCCACTGTTTCCTTCTGTGCATTGCAAACTTCGTGGTAAATTTAAAATACACTGTTTAGGGTATAAAAAATATACATGTATAAAAAAATATACAAAAAAAAAAACAAAAAAAATGACACCCAAAAACTGGAAAAAATCCGGCAAACGAAATGAAAAATAGAGAAATTTGCGAAAACTAATTTCGCAAGAGGAAATTAAATAGGGTGAAGTTTGACATTTGACAGATTTGTTGCCGCACCGTGTGGCGTGTGGCATGTAGTGCGGCATATTCATGCTGCTGCACATATTTCATTTACTTTTGGGGTGAATTGGATTTTTGCCAGTTGTTGTTGTTACAAATTTCACAAGATTTACGTGGCGCATGCATATTAGAAAAGTTTATTAAATCAAATTTATACGCTTTGAGGCGGCGACACGCTGCCAAAGGGTGGCCAAAGTTTAGTACAGGTTTTTTCTATTTCCTCTTACAATTTTATGTGCTAAGATTATGCAATAATTTAAAAGAATTGTGGTTTTTCAAGGCAGTTCGTCTAAACTGCGTAACGAAATCGGCGAATTGCAATTACTGTGATTTATTTCGATATCAAAATGAGTTTATTTTGCTTTGATATATCTGTATTAGCGAATCTGCTTACATTAAAATAAAAATTTTGCGATTTGCACACATACACACGCATTCCATAAAGATACAAATACATTCGTATTTTCAATTCGCACAACTTCATTGCGGTGCCAGTGAGTTCATTTCGGCAACGCGTTCAATCGATGCTGTTTATAATCGGCTGGCAAATTGACGAAATTCGCATTTTCAATCCAGCCGCAGGGTCGATTTCATTGCGGGTGCCAGTGAGTTCATTTCGGCAACGCGTTCAATATCGATGATTTTCAATTTTCGGAGACAAATAATCGGTTGATAGCGAGTAATATGTGACAAAAAAAAAAAAGAATAGACATTAAAATTATATTTATGATATTGACGAAATGAAATTTCGCTCTGTGACATTCAATCCAGCCGCTAGGGTCGATAAATATAGCAAACACAAACATGCCGTCTAATGGTTGCACATGACACCAAATCGACGAATAGACTCACCTTTGCAATATCAATGATTTTCAATACCGTTTCGGAGACATTCAAGTAGACGCACAGTGGGTTGATGGCGAGTAATATGTAAAGAAAAAAAGGAATGGAAATTAAAATTATATTTATGAATAATTATGGTATTTATTTGAAAATTGAATTCCTTTGATCTAAGAATATTTCATAATTTATTAACAAAAGATATAATAATAGTATTATTAGTATTCATTCTTAAACTAAAGAAAGTTTGGAACATAATATTTTAAGTAAAAGAAGTAAAGAAGGGCTAAGTTCTGTGACATTTTAGACTCTCACATCCATTCGTCTTTGATTCTGGAAATACCTTCAAAACTTGGCAAACCTTTATAACGAAAATCATTATATGTGGTATATGGTAGCTGTGGTAAGTTCTAGACCAATTTCGAACATTTTCAGTACTAAACTATATATTGTATATACATACTAATACAATAGTATATCTAGCATTACACTGTTAGTTAATTTTTCGAATATATCTTGCATATTGACCGATATATACGGTATAAAGCCAACCGAAAGTTTGACAATTTTATATTAGGTTTTATCTATTTTTGGCATTACTACATATTATTAACAGAAAAAGGTGCCCTCTGAGTTTCATTAAGGTACCTCACCTACTACAACCAATATATGTATTGTATAATATTCGACCGAATAGACTACTTTCAGCACACAGTGAAGAGAATATAGCAGCCGCAGCTGAGAGTGTACACGAAGACGGTGAAGAGTCGATTTAGTGCCATTCGCAGCAACTCAGACTGATGTATGGACTTCAGGGTGTTAATTTAATACCGGATCTTGCATTAAATCGGTACAAAGTCAGATATGGTTTTTTGTAATAAGTGGGCGACGCCACGCCCATTTTCACCTTTTTGAAAAAAACCTTCGCTTCTCTCTATCAGGTTCTTGAAAAGTTTAGTGTTTTTGACGTTTTTTTTGTTAGTCGGTTAACGTATTTTTTTTTTCATAACGTATGAGGCCCATTTCTTCCATTTTTGAACTGGGTATGTAATGCAAGGAAACGACTCTAAATTGCCGAGCTTAGAATGTACAAAAAAAGTAGGTGGAGAGATTCAAAAAAATTACGTCCAAATATGCATCGTCCAGAAAAAAACTTTATTTTTGGTTAGTGGTTTTCGTGGTGGGCGTGTACAATTATCATCCATATTTTTATTCAGAAATACGTTATCGCGCATCATGATATCTCAATTTTTACTCAAGACTATTTGATGCCTGACGGATATAACGGACAGATCTCGGATAGACTTCTGGTTTCAACAAGACGATGACATTTTCTATATATCGTATCAATCATTTTAGTTTTATTGATAAACAACCGTTTTGTGAACAAAACTATAATACTCTCCTTAGCAACTTTGTTGCGAGAGTATAAAAAGTATTGAAACAAGTGAGGAAAGGCTAAGTTTGAATGTGTTTGGGATCGCGAAGTTATGACCGATTATCATTATGATTATGAGAACATCGAAATATCATAGCTATTGACCAACATAAACAGCTTAAAGTCCGCTAAAAAAGTTTAAAATAATAAACGCATCGATTCAGAAGGTTTAGAAAAATTGTTTTTTGACTCAAATATATTAAAAACATGTTTTACGTTCTCACACACTGACTAACATATGCGACATATAGTGTGCAAGAAAATTTTAAATCTTTAAATTAGGTTTATTTATCTCTAGACCCTGGTAGTATTGAACAAATTTTATCTATTCTTGGTATTACCATATACCATTACAGCAAAAATATAGAAACATAGAGACACTATTGACCCGAATTCATGCATTTATAAGACGAGATTAAACTTTTATCAGCAAATGATTCTCTTCGAATTGCCATAATATTTCTCACAGTCAGCAATAAGCAATGGGGTGCAAAAATTACATTTGGTGGCTTGATATTATAACCAATTTAAGACCTGAGATATCGTATCAAAAAGACACTATTTGTTCAAAGTCTTATCCCAATATATTATTCGGTGCTTTTTTTATTACATTATTAAATTATCGGCTTTTTTAGTAATTTTCAACATAACCGTTACATGGGAGTGGGCGTGGTTATCAACTAATATGACCTATTTTCACAGTATATGAGACTTGTTTTCGGTTTAGGGTAAAGGTATCGAAAACATACCTTAAGTGAGTCGTTTATCCACCATCCAAACAGTTAAGAAAATAGTATTTCAAAATCATCGTGTTGACATCAGAGAGATCCTCTGAATCTCATCATCTCATAGTATGAATCGAATCACCATTTTGATTAATGTGTTGGGCACAATGTTCTATTTCAATAGATGCTAAATATATAATACAATAAAATAAAGAAACTAACAGCCCAAAATACCAAGTTAGGACCAAACCTATTCACTACAGATACTGGATGATAAATAGTAGTAAGAAATTGTAAGAAATTTTGATAGAACGATGCACTAAAAATAATGCTTATAAAGCAAAATTCTCTCCTAAAGTTGAATTTATTGAATATAACGGTAACATATTGTTGAGAAGATGATTGACGAATGTACTTAAAACCCTGGCGCTCCTAAAAGTAATGAAAGAGGAAAAAATACACTTTCTTTGAGATTTAGAAAGCATTGGAAAGACGTCCCTATAAGTTTATTAATTAACTCGGACCAATAAGTGATTGCATTATATTTTAAACTGCGATAATATATGAAGCTATCGAATAGTCAGCTTACGTAATATCTAATTTTTTCTCACTAATATATATACTAATATTGATTTAGAAACTGTATAGATGACAATAGGTCTCTCTACATTGAGTGATCGAGTTGACTGCTGCCAATCCGCCAGGAAGGCATCCATCTCATAACAATAATGCACATATCCTCAATTAACTCAGTGAAAGATGGAATATGATTGTTACATATTTTTACATTCATGAAAGGAAGATTGCCTACATCGATAGTCAAATTACGCCACTGTGCAGGTATTTATAGCGCACCTGATTGAAATACCTGCCAAAAATCATTGATTTCCATGCTAAACGCCTTGATGTATGCTCTCGTACACGCAATAAAATACGCGCAGGGTGTTTGCGAGACACACACATGTAAGTGAGTTTGTTTAACACACACACGCATGCCCGTGCACTTTCATAAAGTAAGTAAAATTCCATCACTCACTACACTATAATCAGACACAATTTGACAATTTCGAAATTTTCACATGCGAAATTCAAATGTGCAAATCGCGTTGCGCAATTTACGCTGTCAGTGGGCGGTTACGCCACCGACATTCACTCATTCGCTCCAACTAATAGACACTTTCGCATAAACTCGTGCTTAAACGTATGACAGCAGTCTATTTATTCACGCATTTGTATTGTATTTGTATGTGTGCATGTAGATGTGTGTTTGTAAAGCAAATGTGACGTTTGCATTTGACATTTCGTGCGACAGCTGACTACTGACAAGCGACTAACTATTCGGTCGGAGTTTGCCAGCCAAAGCCAAAGCCACAGCCACATTCGCCTAATCATGAATTTGACAAATTGCTGCGAAAATGGCTGCCAATCGCTGGATTCGCACATATTTAATATATAATCTGTATGCTCTCGCACTCTTAGTTTGAATTGCGTTTGCATTTTGATTGTCAAATTGAAATTTAAATTCGACATTTAATGCTCGTAATAAAATTGCAAATGAGCTGGCAGTGGTTGTGCGGCACCAGCTCCAACTGCAGTATGGAAATAATATATAAATATACGGTGTTGGTGCGGAGGTGAAGTTGTCGCTGGTTCCCTGTGTACTCCATTTTAATATGTGTTGAACAAATAGTGAATAGTTGAAGAGTTTATTAGCTTTGTAGGGGGATTGGTTGAATTTGTATTTAAAATAGTCCTGTTTAAGTTTACCGGTCGTTTTTTTTGTTTATTTTGTTGGATGGGATCTAAAATTACAAACTGGACGCTGTTTTTGGTGAGATAACGAAATGCTTAAAAATTTCAGATCGATATATCGATAGATCGCTCTTTAAATTTTAAAATAAATTTCTTTTGGAAAAATGGGCCGAGCCAAACATTGTTCTAAAGAAGAACGAAATCTCATTAAAAAATGTTGACGGAAGGAAAATCTTACAAGTTTATCGAAGTTTTGCTCGGATGTTCTGCCAAAATGATTGCGAATGCAAAACAATGGAAACAAAATCCCGAAACAAGGGGACAAAAAGAAGCTCTCTCGCGGACACAGTTGAGGAAAGTTGTGGCTTTGGCCCATGAAAAAACATTTTAGACCTAAAAAAAAAAATTGAGATGAGTTAAATCTTAGTGTCACTGCCTTAACAATAAGAAAAAAGTTGAAAGCAGCTAAACTCTATGGCAGGAGCCCAAGAAAGGTGCCATTACTTAAACACCGACATGTGCAAGGCAGAGTTCAATTTGCGGAAGAGCACCTGCGTTGGTCAATCGAAAAATGGAGCAACATATTATGGCCCGATGAAACAGAAATTGTTTTATTTTGTTCCCGAGGACGCCGACAGTATGTACGTAAGCCAGTAAACGCTTCATTTGATCCTAAATATGTTTCACGGACGGTAAAACATGGAGGTGCCAAAATCAATGTATGGGGGTGCTTGTCTTACTATGGTACAGGTCCGTTATTTTGGATTAAAGAAAATATGGATGCCAAATTGTACGTTGAAATAATGGAGTCGACTATGCCACCACACGCTGAATGGAAAATGCCGTTGACATCGGTCTATAAACAAGATAACGACCCCAAACATACCCGCTGGTTGGCAAAAAATTGGTTTGCTCTAAATCTTCTTCTTTTTAATTGGCGTAGACACCGCTTACGCGATTATAGCCGAGTTAACAACAGCGCACCAGTCGTTTCTTCTTTTCGCTACGTGGCGCCAATTGGATATTCCAAGCGAAGCCAGGTCCTTCTCCACTTGGTCCTTCCAACGGAGTGGAGGTCTTCCTCTTCCTCTGCCCCGGCGGGTACTGCGTCGAATACTTTCTGAGCTGGGGTGTTTTCGTCCATCCGGACAACATGACCTAGCCCTCGTAGCCGCTGTCTTTTAATTCGCTGAACTATGTCAATGTAGTCGTATATCTCGTACAGCTCATCGTTCCATCGAATGCGATATTCGCCGTGTCCAATGCGCAAAGGACCATAAATCTTTCGCAGAACCTTTCTCTCGAAAACTCGTAACGTCGACTCATCGGTTGCTGTCATCGGCCAAGCCTCTGCACCATATAGCAGGACGGGAATTATGAGCGACTTATAGAGTTTGGCTTTTGTTCGTCGAGAGAGGACTTGCTCTAAATAGAGTTGAGATTATGGGTTGGCCGGCTCAGTCACCGGACCTTAATCCAATTGAGAATCTTCGTGCAGAGCTGTAGGGAAAGAGAATCCGTCAAATACGAAGCAATTATGGAGTGCTGTGAAGCAGGCGTGGAAGGCCATTCTTCTCGAGAAATGCAAGCGTTTGGTGGACTCCATACCTAGGCGATGCACAGCTGTGTTATCCAACAACGGTCATTCGACGAAATACTAATTATAATTAAATAATTATTTAGACTTTATTTTATATTGTTATAATGAATTAATTGATTTTTGATGTAAAAGTTTCAATACTGCTATTTTATTAATTTAAAGAAGATTTTTTTTTTAATTTTAAGGGGATATTTATACATATTTTAAGAAGAAGCATTAAAATTTTGAAAGAAAAATTAAATATTTTTAAATTTTCAAATTACTTTCAAATTTTTTTGACATGTTCTGAAAAATGATCTACGTTAAAATGGCGACGATTTCAAAAACTAAAATGTGGTAGTTTTAGCCACCGAAATTCGATTTTTATCAGATCAATTCAAAATTTTTTAGCTTTAGGATCACTAAATAGTAATTCGGGCCGCTGGTGGAAGCAGAGGAAGAGGAAAACTTACACACCGTAGGAGAGATCAGGTGGAGACGGCCCTGGGCTGCACTTGGTACCTCGAATTAGCGCCAAATAGTGAATAGAAGAAACGACCGGTGCGCTGTCGTTAACACGACTACAACCGCGTACAACTTAAAGAAATTAAGAGCAAGAGAATATGTTAATAATTCACATTCACAAGTATAAAATGTTCCTCACATGAACATTGACTGGTCAGTTTGTATGGCAACTACATTATAAGCTATCGTGACAGGACTTGAATAATTTCTTCGGAAATTTCACCGTTATACTGTTGGACACTAATCCGTGCTAGATTTTTTGGCATTTTATTTTTTCAGTTTGTATGGCAGCCCGAAAAATATCAGCTTTAAATACGAAATAATTATGGAGATGATTTCTCTAATACTTCCCATCTTGTGGCTGAGTTAATAATGGATTTTGCAGTGCAAACCCGACTAATAAGGCACTGAGTACCGCTTTTTCGAACAAAAAGTACGAAAGGATTTCTCCTTAACATGTCTGCAATAAGCAATCGTAAGCAAAATAGGAATTTTGTTTTAAACTCGAATAAATTTTAAAATAAATTCGCAAAATATTATCTCTTTAGCTCACTAATTGACTTCTCCTTCCAAATTTCAGCAATTAATCATTTGAAATTTTTAAAAAATTACTTAATAAATGAAATATAATTTATAGACTCTCTCAGAGATGCCATTTGAAATTTTTGCAGAAACTATTTTTTGACAAAACTTCTTGCATAGTTTTTGATAAGCACTTTCCTGAAGCTTGATATAAGTTTTTCACCTTTATTTTGTAGCGCTGAAAATATAAGTTCGTGAGCACTTGAAGTGAGATAATAAAATAAGAGTAAATTCAAGTCAAAAGCAAAATGCAATTCGTCACCGTAAAATAATGAAGTACAAGAATTTCACATTTCGTTATGCTTCTTGAGCGCACACACACACGCGCACACATACAGAGCCATATTGCGAAGGAAGCGAATAAGGTGTAGTGATCACCAAGGAATACAAGCCACAAGTTGATAATATACCCAGCTGTGGGCTGATGGTGGCGGAGATGTGATGCAATACTACAATGCAATGACTGGAAAGCAAATGAGATGATATGAGATGAGATGAGTTGAGTATGAAATGAAGATTCCCATGCAGAAGACGACAAAGGTGGAGGCGAAAGCGAAGGCGGAACTGATGGTGACTCTGCGATGATTCAGTGAAGCCAGTGCAATAACGGTGTCACTGGCAGCATTTTGAGTGTGAAATTACCGCAACATTCATCATCGGAGCAATACGAAGAACAGAGGAGAAGATTGAGAGACTTAAAGAGAGTGCGGAAGAAGGCCAAAGGACAATTGCGTGTGTAAGTCGTTTGTTGTGGAAGCGCATATGACAAAGCATACCAAGTGCCAGAAAGGCTGACAAATGGTTTTAATCATGTTGGCTTATAGCGAAGCAATGTCGTAGGAGTTTGACATGGAACGCTCAGAAAACTCTAAAAAAGAAGCAGTATAAGAAACTTAAATGTGAATATGCATCAGAGTTTTGAAAATTCAGAGCTTACAAATCTTCTCATATGTTGCTTGTGTGTGTGTACTTTAGCTGTTTTCTTCTGCGGTATCACTTCGCTTGCTAGATATATCTGCTGCGAAATCAAAAACTGGATGCGCTTGCGGCATTTTCGCTTTCCTTCTGTTCGCGTTATATTGCGAGAAAATTGGAAATCAAAAGTTCTTCCCCATAAATCTCCATTTCACATGCCATATCATTGTTCCTGACCATCTATTCTCAATTTGGACATTGTGCCATAAAATCGCTCATATTCTTGCGTCATTCATTAGCGGCGAACTTGCAGTTGTCAATCACTTTGATGAATACATACCTTGTACACCATCAAGAGCTTTTAGCGAGGTTTGGACATACTATAACAATGCGATATTGGTTAGAAGATAAGTCTCTTCTAAATATGAGTGGTATCTAATGGGTTTTTCATTAGAGACGCTAAAAAAGTAGACCGATAGGGACAGCAAATGAAGCCATTACACCATGGAAAGATATAGGATCCAATGGATCCCGAAATTATTCAAATTTACTACCGCAATTCGAAGTCAGTGGCCTCAACTTTAAGAGCACTACGTCCAATTTACGGACGTCATAATCGTCCTGTAAGATCAACAATAGAGCACCTAGTGAAAAAATTTGAGTCCACAGGCACAGTGCAAAATGTTACCGTGCCAGTGAGACAAAGAAGTTCCCGTAGTGTCGAGAATATTGCTGCTACTAGCGCATCAATTAAGAAAGATCCAAATCAGTCTCTCACACGTCGTTCTCAAGCGTTGGGTATCTCTGTAACGTCGTTGTGGCAAATATTGCGAAAAGATCATGGCTTACATCCAATCAAGATAAAATTGACGCAAGTACTGAAGCCGCTTGACCACCAGAATCGTCGTATGTTCGTAAATTGAGCTGAGCAACAACTTGAAAATTATTCGGATTTTCACCGAAAAATCTTCTTCAGCGATGAGGGTCATTTCTGGCTGAATTGTTTCGTCAATAAGCAAAATATGTGCAATTGGTCAGTCAGCAATCCACACGTACTCCATGAGTCACCATTCTGTCCCGAAAAAATTACGGTTTGGTGCGCTTTATGGGCCTTCTACGTCATTGAGCCGTATTTCTTTCGTGATGATCAAAACCGGCATGTTGCTGTCAATAGGAATCGCTACCGCTCAGTGATAACCGAATATTTTTGGCCGGAATTGGATGATATGGACTTGGACGATACGTGGCTCCAACAGGACGGCGCCACAAGCCACACAGCGAATGTCACAATCGAAAATTAAGTTCAGCGTCTGGACTTTTGCCAGCGTGCCCATGATGGCCATGCAAAAGAAATCGAGTTCCATACATAATGGCTTTGAATGCACTTTCACAAGAATAAAAAATTTCATTGATATTCCAAACCGTTTTTGTTTTATGTAATAAAACCTTTTGTAATTTATTGAAAAACCCCTTAGATAACTGAGTGGAAGATGTCATATTGTCAGCAAAATTAGATAACGGAATCACCGAGATCACATCAATTAAAAAAAATATTCTTGTTCTGACAAAGACTATTGATCTTTAAGTGGATAAACTTGCAATGATCTTAAGAACAAGAGTGATATTACTGCAAACTGTTAAGCTAATGAACTAATCAAAGCCTATAGATAGACTCCGATAAAGAGGGAATATACATCTTGAAGTAGCCAGAGATGTTTAATCGACAAACATGTCATAGATATCGCTCAGTCTCGGTGGAATCAATCCCTGACTTGCTCAACAAGCAGACAAACTTGGGTCGCATATGCCGACTATTAAAACTGAAAAGGATTATCATTGGAACTCTAAGTTAGATAATTTTTAGGCTAGACATTGCAATACTTCCAAGCAAACTGAGGATCCCATACAACGACAGTTCAGAAGTTGCCAAGGGAAAGGAAGGGAAGGAGGGAGATACTATAGAACATCTTCTAGGCGAATGTAAGGATTTATATAGGAAAAAAACAACGCAACTATTGATCAACAGTTTCTTGGCGATGTTTCCAAAGTTACATATAAAACTTTTTATATGAATGGACTTCATAAGAAGCAAGGAGTGGTTTTTTAGTCCCGATGGTTTTAGTACAATGGGCCTCTTAAAAGCCTACGTGCGAAGTCAGACATCCGTTCTACATACTTAGACAACAAATGTCGAACATTGATGACACAATTTTTGCCACATTTCAAGTAAAAGAACATGTGGTTAGAAGTAGATCACATGAAAAGAGAGTAAGGCATATCCGGTACTAAAAAACAACAACTAAGCAATCATCAATGAAAGCGCAGGAAAGTTTGATTTATATAGCCTCAAATTACCTCCCGTTCCCGCAAGAAAGATCGCTTGGAACATATGTATCCACAATGAAGATTAAACGAGACTGAAGCACAGACAACTTGATTTTGATCGTTTAGTGTATATGGCAGCTCTTTGCTATGGGGGCTCGGTATCGACGGTTCCGAAAATTAGCAACTTCTCAAGAACTCGAAAGCTGAGGATCGCAAATGAAGACGGACATGTCTAAATTCACTCCGCTCGTCATATTAAGCATTTATATACATATGTATATAGTATGTATATATTTTATATGATATCCGAAGTTACCTTCTGGTTCTAACAAACTTGGCGGCAAATTTCTTAAACCCTGTTCAGAGCATAAAAATAATAATTGATAAATTTAAAGAAATTCTAACAATACAGAAAAGATACTGCATAGATGGGTTCACTTACAACCCTTTATCATCTAGAATATACTGCAGTATAAAGGTTTCTTTAAAAGCTTACTTAAACAGCCACAAGTACATTTAATAGCTCATTACCTCCTCCACCCGCTCCCTTGAGTATGTCAATTTCTAATCTACTTTCTAGATCGGCATCTTAATGCCGTCAACAAGCTACTACTCACAACCGCAACACTTCCGACAGCAAGCGTGGCACCCCTTTCCGAGCTCATTGCCGCACAGATAACGCATTAACTTGCTGCCTTCGACTATTTAACACGTTCGCTTCAAACACACGCACACGCACAAATATATAAGGATAGAGTGTTGCTTAAAAGTACAAGTACAACTGTCACTTCTCACTTCTCATCAATTTATTATCAACCACTTAGGATCAACATTACCGAATTCCATCGAGGCTTATTACTTACATACAAAATGCAGAAGTGCTTGGGGTAAAAAATTGGTAAAATTGCGCGACAGTAACGCCAGCGGCAGGAAATCCTAGCAACCACCAGAACACATATTTTTATCGTGGATTTGTATATTTTACAACAATTCATAATTTTCATAAATGCAAAGCGCTACACAACAACAAAGTAGCAATGCGGTGAAGAGAGGGTGGCGGGTTTACAACCCTTCTTAGGTTCGGAAATTTTTCGAATTTTGTTTGGAACTTTTTTTAATTTTTTTCTATGTGTGTGTGTGTATATTAGCAGCAAGTTGAAATTTTTATAGAGCGTCAAAATGATAAATTCGCTAGCTTATATAACACCCACTTCAGCAAACGGTAAAGGCGAAATATTTACATGCGAAGTTGTTAAGAGTTAGTGGGAGGGGTCGGTGAATAGCTGAAATATGAATTTGAATGGCGTGGATAAGTATCAATGAAGAATTTGTCAAGTGGCTTGAGTGAAACGAAAGCAAAGAAAGCTCGCGCGTATGTTGCAAACACACATACGTACACATAGTTAAATGGAAATACGTTGGTGAAGGAAATCAAAGTTTCACTGACTGCGGCATGTTGCAGCAAAGTTAACTTGTAAACGCAAAGTAGACGCATTGTTGTTGTTGTCGTTGGTATAACTATTGTTGTTGTTGCCATCACTGTTGTTGTTGTGACGCATGTCGCCGCTAACAATAATAATAGCAACAACAAAATCTACACACATATGTCTGCTTGAGAATGCCAGCAAAATTATATGCGGGCAACAATAACAACAACAACAATGATCGTAAACAACAATAACCAGCCATAACAACTACATTCAGGCATTATTGTGCTGAGTGTCCTTATTTAAATTCGATAGCGCAAAAACTCACGTTTACACATGCAACATATTTAGGTATATTAGGGTGAGCCAAAAAAACTTTTAACTTTTTTTTAGATAAAATTTTTAAATTTTTTTTAGATAAAAATTTTGATTTTTTTCCTCAGATATCGTGATAATATTATTCGAAATTAAAAAGATTTGTAAGGTTTGAGCTTTTTTTTATGCAGATAACTTTAAAAAAATGTTATATGCTTGCAAAAAATGCCTCTGAATTCGAAAAATTATTAAATAAAAACAACAAAAGTCATAACAAACTAAATATTTTATGAAATATAAATAAATATTATTTGAGTCTTTATTTTGTGAAATAAAAATTTTAAAAATTTTGAAAATTATGTTTTCGGAATTAATTTGGGAATCTGACCTGCAATAAATTTTGAATCTATTTTTTTTTGTTGGAGCTTTTTTATGAATCATTAAATTCACTACAAGCAAGAGTTTTAATTTTTTATACACAAAGTTTGTTCTAACAAAATATTAAAAAAAAATTTTTTTTTTTACCCACCCAAATATGTGTGCATTAGGGAGGGACAATATTAGTTTAATGTATACTAATATTCTATGTCGTGGGAAGTCAAAATTACAAAATGCTACCTGTTAACATAAACTTTAAGAACTAAAGCTTTACCAGATTTTACAAGTCATTTCGAACGAAAGGGTGTTCGTTTCTCAAGAAAAAAAAAAAAAAAAATTCCCACCCTAAAGTATATACATACATATATGTATGTACATGTACATATATCTATGTCAAAACTTACTTAATTATTTGTATTATCAAAAGAAACAATTAAAGAAAAATTATCCCTCCCTAATGCAGACATATTAGGGTGGGTAAAAAAAAATGATTTTCTTAAGACATTTTGTTAGAACATTCAATTCCCTACAAAACTGTAGGGATATATTTTTTCAAATAGCTACAAGTGAGACTAGAATTCTTCCAACTTATTATAAGAAAAAAAACGAAAGTTGTGAGACGGAAGATCTTACCGATAAAATTGAGAGTTCATACTTGGAGAGACCTTCTTAGAGGAGTAAAAACCTATTTTTGAGAGCATCAAGCGAACATTTTTTATTAATTTTTTTTTATCCACCCTAATGTTTATGTGTGTTTAAAAGTCTTTTCCGAACATGTGCACTCGCAGACCGCCTCTCACCAAAAATTCCACACTGTGGGCGTGTGGGTCTGTGTACTCGTGCGTGTGTTGCGTATGTTGCTGACACTTGAGGGTGCCATTATGTTTTCATTTCATATTTGCTAACAATATCCATGAAATTGTTTTCATTTTTTGCCACACAACCCAAGCACATTTGTTGTAAGTATTTATTGTTGCTTTTATTTTGCATAATATCTCAACTCCATGCCACTATCAACAAAGAGAGAACAACTTATCCTTCGCTACATGTGCATTTGTCATGGAGGTGTGGCAGCGCCAAGGGTTGCTCAACATAATAATCCAAGCTCACACATATGACACATACATGCACACACATTATCAGTACATAGCAACAAAACACACACACATACGCTTACAACCGCTTGTTGCCGGTTCGGAAGTGTAGCGATCGCCAGACGACTACCGCACCGAAGGCGTTTCGAACCGGAACTTGCTATTTAAATATATAAATTTTAATAAGTATTACTTTGTTGCGGATAAAAAAGGTTGCCCCAACACATGCACACAAATACAGCCTAGAAACTGTATCGAAGTACATAAACAGTTATGCGTGTCCGCCTAAATCCTTTCCACATTTGCGAAGGTGTTGTGCTGTAACGGAAAGTTTTGCTATTTGTTTTGCGAAATTTCCAGGCCTAAAAAGTTTTTCACTTACCGCATTTTTTCGGTTAGTTTTGATTTATTTATTTATTTTTAGTTTTGTTCACACAATTTAAGCACAAAACTTTGCAGTTACCTATGGGAGTTTTCTATGAAGCAAGTTATTTTTGAAAATTTGGGGTTTAATTTTAAGAATTTCTGGAATTTGTGAGTCTGAATTAAAATTATGCGTGCAAGAGGATTTTTAAAGTTCCTAAAAACATTAAATTGTTTGGGAATAATTTCTGAATAATTTCTATAATTTTTATTAGAGAATAATCTACACTTTTATAAAGTTCTAAATTGTTTGTGGTATTTTAGGAAAACATATACGAGTGCAACACTTGAAGCAGCATTTACGTAGTACATACTTTAATTTTCATACACATTTGATTCTACTCAAATACACCCAATACACTTCTGCCAACGGTTTTCCAATCCTCGAAACAGTTGTTAAAGTCAATTTTCGGAATAGCGTTTAATGCCCTCAATTTACCCAAAACAGTTACCCTGGAGCGATCGTTTGAGTTTGCTGAATAGCCAGAAGTTACATGAAACTAAATGAGGTGAATACGATAGTTGCGGCACGATATTGGTTGAAAATTTGACAAAAAAGGTCACGCAGTATGCGACGGAGAATTTTTAAGGCGAAAAAACCCAAAAGTTGTCGGTCCATAATTCCGGTCTCTTTATACGAACAGCTTTGCCCAAACATTCGCATAACACTCAAACAGTATTCTTTATTGACAGTTTGGTAGGTTGGAAGGAATTCGGAGTGCACCACATCTCGGTAATAGAAGAAAACTGTTCACATAACTTTGATTTTTGATCTGTTTTAGTTCTGACGTAGTTCTTTTTAGCTGTGGCTTACCTTTCACACGATATTCGGCCAATTAATCGTCTGCTTCTGGGTCACAAGCATAGCTTAAAGACTCATCGCCAGTAAAAGCGCGTTTCATAACATCCTGGTAGCCGGAAGGCATTGTTTCACAGCCGTTAGCGTGACTCTGTTTTTCGCAAAAATTTAGTGCTTTTGGGCCAAAACCCTTTTCTTAGGCCAAAATGGTTTTCACTGCTCTTTCCCATATTCCAACGATGCCAGTAAGATCTCTGACTCGTTGATGTTCAAGCACCAATTCCTTTTTTATTGACGTGTTGATCATCCATTGATATTGGACGTGGTTCATGGATGAAACCTGATATCAACTTTGTGCTTCGAAATCCAATCTAAAGTCATAACATTGATTGCACGTTAGGAGACCACTTCAAACGGAGGAAAAGCGCAAGAATCATCAACTATCTCGAAAAATAAAAACCCAACAAAAGAACTATACTATATATATAAAAGTAGAAAATATCTATCTACATATGGCTTTTTGCTTCTAAAATGTCAAAGAAACTTGTTGGGAAGAATTTAGTGACAGTAAAGCTTACAACGAGGGAAAAATGATATAATAGAATCGAAAAGTGAAACAAAATTATCGGTTTGGTTATAAAACGGTTATATATTGGTTATCATACACCCAGAAAAATTTGAGTTTTGGTTATAAAATGGTTATATATTGGTTATCATGCACTCACATTGAAACAACATTTAAGTTTTGGTTATAAAACGGTTATATATTGGTTATCATACACTCTTATTGAATCAAAATTTAAGTTTTGGTTATAAAATGGTTATATATTGGTTATCATACACTTTTTGAATGAAAATTTGAGTTTTGGTTATAAAATGGTTATATATTGGTTATCATACACTCTTTTTTGAAAAAAATTTGAGTTTTTGTTATAAAACGGTTATATATTGGTAATCAAAAATTGAATCGAAATTTCAGTTTTGGTTATAAAATGGTTATATATTGGTTATCATACACTCTTATTGAATGAAAATTTGAGTTTTGCTTATAAAACGGTTATATATTGGGTATCAAACATTGAATCGAAATTTCAGTTTTGGTTATAAAATGGTTATCTATTGGTTATCATACACTCTTACTGTTGAAAATTTGAGTTTTGGTTATAAAATGGTTATATTTTGGTTATCATACACTCTTATTCAATCAAAATTTGAGTTTTAGTTATAAAACGGTTATATATAGGTTTTCATATACTCTTATTGAATCAAAATTTCAGTTTTGGTTATAAAATGGTTATCTATTGGTTATCATACACTCTTATTGAATCAAAATTTGAGTTTTGGTTATAAAATGGTTATATATTGGATTGAAATTAAACTACGTACTGTGGAAAAAATATTCCTGCATGATAGGCTTTTTAGATCATTCTAAAAAGTGTCGGGGAGTCTTATAATTTCATTTCCCAAATAAATAATGCGTAAAACATTTTTATTCTAATTTTACATCGTGGATTCTTGATGGGGGAAAAAATCCTAAAAAATCTACCTCAATGGACTTTTTTCAATTCAAAAATTACTTAAAAATACTTTCTATATAAGAGTGTAATCTCTCAAAGTGTGAAAGAAAAGACTTAAAAGATTTCCCGTGTAAAAGAGTAATCTTCAATTGTGAAAGAAAAACTTAAACGAAATCTGGTGAAGCCAAATCAATTGCCAATTATGTGCACTAAAAATTATGCAAATTTCACCACTTTCCATAAAAGCCATACAACAAAAACCATAAATAAATAAAAACACGAAATGCATTCTTTTCTAACAACAAATACGAAAAGACGACTAAGAAAATCGACAGAGAAAATCAAAAACCTGCCGAAAAAGGGGGTCGTTAAAGACAAAAGCCATATACTATGTATGTGTGAGACTATACAAACTCGAAGTAAAAATCGCACATATGCACATTCGCTGCCCTGAATGGGAGATATAAAAAACGCAATCCGCAAGAAATATACGTGTATTGAAGGCAGTGAGTGAAGAAATCAACGAGGTTGAACCGCAATTTTTGCCAAAATTTTATTTACGCTGCAACCCTCATGAATATTTAAGCGCCACGCAGCGCGGATGTAAACGGCCGACGGAGTCAACAAATTGCCGGCAAGTGAAGACGGGGTGTCGCAAGGTAAACCAAACATATGAAAAGCTGAACGTGCAACATGTAAGCTAGGGGGAGCCAAAAATAACGGTAAAGCTATAAAATACAAAAATGCTCCGCACGCTTTTAATAGCTGCACAGATACGGCGCTTACAAAAGCGAATACATATTCATGCATGTGTGTGTGTGTGTGTACACCTAAAGGCTGCCCGTGTGGCGAGCGCTGCTAAATAATGCATGCGCAGCGGCAGCGGCAGCGGCGCTGTAGTTGTGGAGAATTGCTTTAGTTGAAGCGAAATGAGGCACCGGCCGGCTGTCTGACTGCCTGGCTGTCTTCTAGTAGCTATTCGGCTAGTCGGATTGGCTTGCTTACTGCAATAAACTCGTTTTGTTGTCAAACAACTTGTGCGCTTTCCTCCTTCAACCCCTCTCCGCGTGCATTTAGATGAATTTGGCAACTTTGTGTTGACTTAAGAGTATTTAGCGGAAAGGGAACGCAGTCTCAGCAGAGGGTTACGGTGTGCAAGTTAAAAAAAAAGTATTTTATCGTGTTTGTTTACTTTGAAAATGACATCAAACGCAGCGCAACGCGCGCTCATTTCCCTTGGGATGACATTCTTGCAGCTAAAAGCGGTATATAGTATGCTGCCAGCGGTGAATCGTTGACTGGTGGCAACGACAATCAATTGCAGCAAGCTGCTGTACCGCCAATGTCTCCGCCAAAGTTGCTGGCAGTCAAGCGCAGTTGGGCACCTTATGTGGCTAAGCTTAGCTGTTCGCTTTCTTATTGCTCATAGCTGCTCGTCTTCCGCAAGTGCATATTGCCACGACGTGTCCTTTTCGGCTTCGGTGTCCATTCGAAAGTTGCAAAGTAAATTGTGCGTTGGTAATACATTTTACATTTTTAATAGTTCGGGTGGTATTTACGACACTTTCCCAAAAGGTTTGCTCTGCGACTCTGTGCCAGTTGAAGATTTGTGTATTGTTCCACTGAATTTTGAGAACGCAGCGCATCGAAAGTTTTTACTACAGTGTATATAGTTGATTCAACAGGAAGTCAATTTATAAAAAGTTTACTAAAACTTGATCTTAATTAGATCAGTGAACTTAATTATATTCTCGTCCACATTTTCCATGCAAAAGTATGTTGGCGCCAATTAGAAATTCCATGTGTAGCCAGGTATTTCTCCACCTGGTCTTTCCAAAGAAGCTAAGGTATTCCGCTTCCCCTTCTTCCAGCTGCAGGTACTGCGTCGAAAACTCTCAGAGCTGGAGTGTCTTAATCCATTCGGAGTACTAACCTAATTCGCTGAACTATATAAATGTCGTCGTATGTCTCGTACAGTTCATCGTTCCATCGGCTGCGGTATTCGTCGTTGGCAATGCACAAAGTTCATACATCTTCCGCAGAACCTTTCTCTCGAAAACTCGAACCGCCGACTCATTAGATGCTGTCATCGTCCATGCCTCTGCACCATATAGCAGGACGGGAATTATAAGTGACTTATAGGGTTTGGTTTTTGTTCGTCGGGAGAGGACTTTGCTTTTCAATTGCCTACTCAGTCCGAAGTAGCACATGTTGGCAAGAGTTATTCTGGGAGGTTCACGTTGTTGTTGGTTTTCGAGTCAGTGACGTGGTTGTCAAATCCTGAATGCAACGACTGTTTGTTTGATGATTTCGTCTTTCACTAATAGACGTATTTGCTTTCTTTCCTTTTCCAGTCTGGACTAGAGCTAACGGCGCGATTATTTGGTATCGATGTCATCGGCGTAAACCAACAGCTCTACCCTCTTATAAAAGAGTGTACCTTCTCTTTCGGATCTGCAGCTCGAACTATTTTCTCCAGAAGTAGTAGTCATACGATGAGGAGTTGCCTTGTCTGAAACCTCGGCGAAGTCCTTTCTGATCTTGACGGAGCTTTTGGTATTCCTCAACGTCAGTTTACACAGCCGTTTTGCGGGGATACCACATTCAGATAAAGCGCCATAATTGCAGTTCCTTTACGTGCTGTCAAAAGCAGCTTTGAAATCGATCAAGAGCTGGTGTGTGTCGATCCTCTTTTCATGAGTCATTTTCAAAATTTGGTATATAGTGAATATCTAGTCAGTTGTTGACTTTCCTGGCCTGAAGCCACAATTAGCTTCTTTAATGGTGGGGTTTGGGTTGCGAAATTTTTCTAGTATAATGTAAAACTTTAGAGGTCAATGGAATTTCTTTCTCTTAAGAACTTCTATCTTGTCGAGCTGTAAGTGTTCTAATTGCACACTGTTCTTTTGCTGGTCATGTGATGAGCATAGTGATTTTGAAGGATTTAAATTGTCTTAATTACATAGCGGAATGTGAGGTGGAAACACATAGAGACTTTCGCCCCCACTGTCTGGCTTTCACTAGCCTGAGGGTGAAGCATAGTCTCAGTTGTCTCGCCTTCTACAAATCAGTTGAATTGAACGTAATTTATATTAGCCGTCTCAATAAATTTGTGGCAGTCTCAAAGCGTTTCTACCATATATTTCCAACCTCCATGAATATCAATCTGATTACCTACGCTAATCTAAACTATACCAATTAGCTCGATGGTATAATCTGAAAAGCCTAACCATAGAAAAAAATCTTGTTTAATACATTAGAGGTCGATTAGTGTTGGCAGAATTACTTGAATAGTGAATTTGAACTCACAATTAACCCAATGGTGATATTCTTTCAGAATCCTAAGTGATCCGCAGCAGATAGAAGGATTGCAAAACGGTCATTTGACATTCCATAAAATTTCAGTTAATATTAATTATTAAGTTTCACAATTAAATATTCCGTGACCATGATCCATGGCTTTTTCATTCTGTCGTTGATTTTCGTATATTTTTTAAACACAATTTAAGCCAAATTACACACTGTACTTCGCATGAAATCGAACGCTAACTCTCCAGGGATGCATTTTGCCATTGATTGCTTCAATAGCAATCAAACGCTGCAATTTCCCTCAACGCATACATACAAGTATTTAGAGTCATCCACCTTTCGCTAAATATTGCATTATTTGTTAAGAGACGCGTCCGTATAGAAATGCTATTCAATAAGAATTTATTTAATTTCGCATGCGGCGCGTGCCAAAAATCAAAGAACCAATTACTATAAAGTAATACTACAGCCGAGAGAGGAAGAGGTGTTGCATTTACAGTTATACGCGCCTCAAGTGCGCAGACAATTAGTAAATTGGGCACATTGTGGCCAGCCATATGAATAATTTATGCAAGTGCAAAGCAGGTTTGGAAAAACACAAAGAAATTCAGACAATTCGATTGCATTAAGTCTCAACTGCGTTACGCGTCGAGGCCTAACAGTTTGATGCACATTTTATATGTATGTACAGAATGTTTGTCATCGGGGATGAGTTTTTCTCCTCCGCCTATATATATATGTACTTCGCCTGAACTTTTTATCATTCGCATTTGTCATTCCAAACTTGTGTTTATCCTCACCTTGGCAATTGAATTTGGTGAGTTTCGGAATTTAGTTGCCACTCATCATGGATTACTATATATTACTTTGGCACGTTCGTCTGGCCTAAAATATTGTTTTTGCGAGAATGCGAAAGCATTTTGGTCATCACTTGTTTTTTTCTGCTTCCACTTTGTTGATAGTTTTTTGTTTTCAAAGAAACTTTGCGAAAACTGTCAGTGTCGTAGACAAATAGTGGGCAAACGCATAAGCTCGGACTCACTTACTTTGTCCGAGGTAAGTAGGACACGAAGTGATAACTTTTACAATTTCCCTTACGAATTCGTATTGAAAAGTTTTCTTTATTCTCTAGTGAAATAATATTAATTTTAAGATTTGGTGATATGTCATTTTTGGATGACAAGTAGAAACAATAAAATTTTAAATGCAATCGTGCACAGACACTGGATGAAAATATTGAAAAAACTTTTTTGTGTTATAATATTTTAATATGTTTGCACTTCTTTGCCAGCCATAATTTAATAAAATAGAAAGTAGCACTTTTAGTTCATCGACAACCAAGTCCTGGAATAAACTGATTGAATTTCTCAGGGGGAGCTTTGTCGCGAATCCACAAGATAAAGACTATTATCGACTAATATTGTTCGGAATACGCTCAAATATTCCCTTAATATATGATATATAGAATTGATTCATATTCACTTCATTTTCGAGTTTGAGTTTTTAAAAGCGAAGTCAGTGGTGTCAATAGACAATAGAAATCAAAACAATAAGGGGCAAGTAGGAACGCTTTTACTTTTGGAAAAGTTGGAACCAAGCAAAATTGCAGCGATCATCACATGTTATTTATCCCTTCAATATCCTATCTTCAGAACTTGGAAAAATGAAATCGGCAGAATGGTGAAAATGCGCGAAAAATGATAAGACGTAGAATACGAGTATTACTTTTGCAAGTATTCATCCTTCAGCTCACGGATACACCCCTTCATATACGGCTCCCAATTTTTCTATTCAGAAGGTAATGTAAAAACTGAGATATTCCATCAAATAAACTGAGTTGTTAATTGGGGCTCAATTGGTTATCTCTTGGAAGCACAATTCATCTAAATATGGCTTACGTTTAGGCGTTTAGGCGCTTGGGTGCCTCCTTTTCTACCAACCAATCATTTCCTTGACTAGGAGATCTACTATGTTGTACACAAATCATTTTTAAAACAGATACACAAATTGAATACACTGAACTGTGCCAAGAGGCTCTAATGCCTACAAATCTATTATTCTAAATAATATAAGACAACCGAGGCATTCGAGATCTTTTCTAAAAATCTCAGATCTGCTGAAGAAGCTTCAAAGGTGTTATATTCACTTATGAATTTCAAAAAATCGATTTGATTTTGCATATATATCTAATGTACAGTTATTAGAGATCATTATCTGACAAATTTAAAACTGATCCCTCAAATAGTTTCGGAGATATGATGGTGACATTTGAAAAAATATTTAAGTTATTGTAATGGAACAATTATTTTCTCAAAAAACCCATTTTTTGTCAAAAATGAATATCTTGGCCGTTCCTTCTGGAATGTATGGTAGGCCATTTCCGCTCTGTGTATTCTGGTTAGCGCGGCCTTCACGGTCTGTGAAAACTTCTAACGAACCTGACTTCGGATCGACACGGACTATAATTTCAGGACTGAAGACTTTGAATTTGGTTGAACCCTGGGCTGGTGATAGAGGTATTCCGTTTCCTGAGTGTATGGAAATATCGCCCTGCTGAAAAGGTTTGCGAGTTAATTCAGAGACAGCCTTTGTCTCGTTAAAACCCTGACCGGCTGGGAGAACGTTCCTATCATCTATAAGTTTGTGTGGAGTTGTAGGTGTAGAGGACTTGGCTGATCTGAGTTGGGACTCAATAGAAATGAATAGCGAGAACAAAAATCCGAAACGAATGTGGTTGGAAGTAGGTCGGAGCCGAACTTAAAATCTGACGGTGTCAGGGGTGGGTCGTCGTCTGGATTGAGGCAATCGTCTTCCATGAAAGGCAGCAGCCAAACCTTCCTTTTGAAGGAAGGATGGTAAGACAGTTCGCAGAAGCCTGCCTGGTTGGTTAAGCTGAGGTGGAAGGCAGAATCGGCAGCACCAAGAGAGGAAGCTCTGCTAGATTCATGGCTCGGAGACCGCAAGCAACGCTAAAAGCTCCTGTAGAAAGCAGGCACCGTCAGCAAATAAGTCGGACCGCCACATGACAGCAAAGATAATATCTGGATAGGGTGGGGCGCAGACTGTTTAGGAATATGAGCAGTACGCCAGCATACTTGAAAGAGGTGTTTAGCGGCGGTGAGGAAAGCGGATCAGTGGGATCGAGTGAGTCACAACTTACGGTTAAGCGACAGAGATCGCATGAAGGGAAATCCTCCATCGTAAGAAAAATAGCGTTTTTTCTGACTTTCAACCTCTTAATACATAATCCAATATGAATTTCTAATAATATGCGTCTGTAGAAATGGATGCAGCCGGTAGCTTATAGCTCTTATAGCAAGTGTCCACCAGCTGCACATTGTCTAGTGACTAGGTTAATAAAGTTTCTCGTACAGCAAATATTTTTTACTTATTAAAATTATAAATTAACATAATTTCCTTCCAATATGTGAGTTTAATTTTCATTGTGGTTACTTTGAGCTTCAATATGTTTTCATTCCTTGGAATAGAATACAAAAATATGCTGAAAAAATCCGCATATGCTCCAATTTCTAACCTCAACACTATATGTAAACTAGAAAAACTAAAACTAGAAACTAGAATAATTAACAAAATAAAAAACAATCAATTTATTGTAATTTTTTTTCTAATTCGCTTCAACTTCCTCTTCTCACGTTATTCTTTGTCTCAATACTAACACCGTTAAAGCACCTAGCAACTATAGTCCACAAATATAATGTTCACCAATCGAATTTGCACCTTACAAATGAGAAAAGTTTCGAACACATATATCTGGCAACACTGGCATTCACACCAATAATGTTATGTACACTTTTTTCAACTACTGGTTTGAAATTTATTCTATGGTAATGACTGTTATGCATTTCCAGGTAAGAACTCTGCTTTGCTTGTTATATTTTGCTTATCCTGCCACACACTTCACTGCCCACAACACAAGCAAAAACAAAAAAAGTATAAGGGCTAAACAAAATCTGAACTTTCTCAATAATTTCAGTGTGTCAACGGACATTTATTGCAATGCAGTTTCCCTTTTATTGTATTCCATTTCAACTACCAAGATCGATATAATTTTTAATTTGTGTTTCAGTTGTTCAGTTGGCAAGTTTGGCTTGTAAATTGGTAACGGTATATACAAAACATATCCGGTTTTGAGGTTTAAAACTTGTATTTATTTGTGTGATATTTATTTGTTATTCTAGAAATAGGTGTATTTGTATAATTTTCTAATCAAAGTACATCATAAAAATTTTTTAATTTATTGATTGCCATTGCACACCAATCATAAGTGTGTTTTATTTTACAAACGTTCGAGAGATCGTTGAAGACATTCCTCGTTCTGAACAACCTTCGACACTTCAACTGATGAAGATATGAAAATAGTAAAAGATATGGTGCTTGAAAATCGATAGATATAAGATAGATGTCAAGTGAGCTCGATATCTCTCGCGAGTCTGTTCGAATGATTTTGTTGGACATTTTGGGTATGAAACGCGTTCTTGCTCGACTGGTTCCGACAAAGTTCTCATTTCTTTTGTCCTATGGAATAATATAGCTTTATCTGTGGTAGAGTTTTTCTTCCCTAAGCTTCTTGTTGGGAATTCTCCTTGACCATCTCTGCTTACGTATCCTTTTCACACAAATGTTAAAATAATTTATGATATATACTGATCCACTCGTTAAATTTTTGTTTACCGTTTCAAACTATCAGATTCGACTACCTAATATTCAATCGCCACCTAACCTAAATCATAAATTTTCTAAACTTTCTCATTGTGCATTTTCAGAGGAATTGTTGATGGCACCTAAGCAGATAGTTTGAGCAAAAGCATAACTTTCACGAGGGCTAAAAACATAAATACTATATATAGATATGTGGATAGATGCATAGGTACTACTATATGTTCACATATGTATGTATGTATGTACCATACATACGGTTAGAATATACAATTTCAATATAAAGCCACCCAGCGGCTAGTAAAAACCGATAAAGAATGTTCGCGGTTACCGGAAAGTGGCAACTAAAAATATGTTACCAGGTTACGATTGTAAAATAGCACCAAGGTACCTTCACACGCACATACATATACATATTTGAGTGCACCCACACAAGAGCGAGTGAGTTTGTGGATTTCGCATTTATTTTGACGCTTTTTGCTTTGAATATTCAAATATATGACCGGCTACCAGCGATAAATTATGAAAGCCGGTACTTTGGGGTTACGGTATGCGCAAATTTATGGATCTAATGCATATATGTTTTACGTGATTTTAAAGTTTCGAAGTTTATTTACTCAATTTTTGTGTATAGTCTAGCAATATATTGGACACTAACCGATTCGTACACGTGTACCTTGGCACCCTCAGAAGATTGGTATTAAATATGTACAGAATTGGACCATTTCTTTGGCAAAAAAATATGCAGGTTCGAAAAACAAAAAGTGTTTTAACTCCTTCTTGATTTACGCTGCCCATGTATTCGTACTTGATGTATGCAGTTTGCATGGATAGTCCGAGCATAAGTGGTTTGGTTTCAAAAAAGGCTGGTTAAAAATAATTAAGACAAAAAAATGTCCGGAAGTTGTAAATAAAACGCAAAATATTTTATTATTCATCTATGTTTATTTTGTCGTCTTCAAAGTGATCCCCAAATGGTGAACATTTTATAAAATCCATAAATTCCGAAGAATAAAAGTCTTAACACAACTCTTTATTAATCATGTGAAACGAATCCAATTCGAATACAAATTTCACTGATTTTCCATACCCCCTGATATCGACCCTAAAAGCCCCTCTGTACAAAGTTTTATGAAAATTCAAGAATTTTTTTTCTGCCCGCCATTTTGTATTTTGAAAATTTACCTTTAATTTCGAAATCAGTGACCTCGAAAATCCCTTGATACAAAGTTTTATAAAAATTGAAGTATTTCTTAAAAATTGAAGAATTTTTGAAAATTCAAAAACGAATCCAATTTGAATACAAATTTCATTGATTTTCCAATGTTGCCTCTGTTACTAGCCAATATCGGTCGTTAGTAGACGATTCGCACTACATACTTCTATAACTGTTATTCGCGAACTCACGGCTTCTTACAAAAATATATATCGATAGGATATATCGTCATATTATTATTACTCAGAGATGTGAAACCTCGTAACCTAAAAAAAAAATTCGACAATCTAAATTCAAATTAATCCAAAAGTTCAATTGACCATTTCATACTACTCAAACCTAAATAATTTTTAAGCAATATTTTCTAAATCTGCAACAATTACAATGCAATTATTTTGCAATTGTTTCAGGCGGCAGGCAAAAGGCATACAAAGTACATAAATTCCAAGAAAATCGTAAAAAGCAGAAAATCTAAAAATTACATCCGAGACCAAGGGATTTCAACACTGTGTCAGATTGTCTTCAACGACAGCTCACACACACACACACAGTCATACATGCAACACCGCTACTTCACACTGCAGCTAGCACTACTTTTTGTTCGTTTTTAATATGATTTCCCATCGTCCCACTTCTATTGTCAGCTCAGCTCATCTCAGCTAGGCAGCTCTAATGCCCAGCGCAATAACTTAAAAACCGATTGCAGCAGCCGACAAGACGAGCTGTAAAGAAAACGGAATAGGAAGCCAAACACTGACTGAAAGCAACAAGCTGACGGCATGACAAAGCTACAAGGATTCTTTGATTCGGATTCCCTTATAGTTCACACTTCGTACGTACCTTTGCAGGTAAGTTTGATTATGTTTGTATTACATTTTTTTCAAGAGGGTAATTCAAGGCGTGAGTACTGTTATTTTTTCTACGTAAGCGCTGGGGAGTTAGGGATGTTCCTGCATTTCAATATAAATATATATATATTGTATATTTAATTGTGTTATTGTATGTATATTATCGCTTTGTAAGTTAATGAGAAAAGTTCGCATTAGCTGCAGGAGGTCATATAAAAATCGTAAAAAATTAAAACTTACAGATGAATGGAATTTAAATTAGCTACCAGACGCATATTTTTAAAATATGCATAATAATATCTATGGAGGTCAACACAATGTCAAAGGAATCAAGACAAAAAAGCTAAAAAATATGCAGAATGATACCAAATTTGACAGCTTTTGTTGTAAAAAATAAAAGATTAATTAACAGGTTAATTGAAAAGTCCCCGATCTACCATATAAAAACGTATTTTCTTTTAGCCAAACTCGTTTTTTTTTTTTATTTTACATACTTCAATTCCATGTATTACCCATTCATTATATCGACACTCCAATTCCTGTATACCATGTTTTGTACGATTTGTCCTTTGCTTCAAAATAGGCCCCGTTTCAGCGATCACCTCTTCATTTGTCGAAAATTTCTTCCCACCCTGCATTCTTTTGAAATAGTAGCTGGGGCCAGGTCTGTAGAATACGGTGTTAAAAATTTCGCAGCCCAATTCATGGATTTTTGCCATCTTTTTCACTGACTTATGACACAGTGCAATGTTTTGTTGAAACATCACTTTCTTTTTCCTCAAATGCGGCCATTTTTCAGCGATTTCTCGTTCAGATGCTATGTAATAGTCGCTTTTGGTGATCCCTTTTTTCAAGGTAGTCAATAAAAATTATTGCACGCTTTGGATAAGGTATTTCCACTGAAATGATGCGAGCCATGTTTTATCCATTGTCACATATCGACGCAAGAACTCTTGTTTATTAGGCTTGCACATCTCGAAACACTGCTTCGAGTCATCAACTCGACGTTGTTTTTAGTCAAAAGTACTCGTAGCGCCATTGAGGTATGTGTTAGACCGGGGACTTGCTATTTGAGTTAACCCAAAATTAACTCGACAATAACTCACAACAACACTTACGATTTTATTAAGACGGTTGTGTCAATATTTTTATTTTTATTTTTTATTTTTTATTTTTATTTTATAAATTATTTGTACAATACTTAAATTCTACAAATAAATATTTAGCAGCAGTCATCAACCTCGACGTTGTTATGCTAGTCATATATATGTTTAATGTAATATTAAAACAGATGAAAGGATAGATTAGTACTTAGGAAGTATGTTAGTCAGTTACCGTAGCTATTCTTTATATTCGTCGAAGTTCTGTTTCCTTAAGAAAATTATAAATCATAAAATTTTTAGCGGTGGGCTCATTCAGAAGCTGGAATGGATCGGCTGAATTAAAAATCTCATATGTCTAATTGTTGCAGTTATAGGGCAAGCGGTTAATATGTGTTCTACCGTTGCGTTTTCGTCGCAGAATGGGCAGTTACCCTGAGGGGCACGTTGCAATAAATAAGCGTGTGTAATTATGGTGTGTCCCAGACGTAAGGAGATCTCGGCAGTGTAGGTCGGCTTAATTCTGAACGGATTGATTTTAGAATAGTGATGAATATATCCATTCGAATTATCTTTTGCTGCTTTTTTCCTTAGGCGTGTAATCTCAGTTATAATGTCTTGTTTTGTAAAATAATCGAAAGTTATGGTTGGTGTATTTGCTGCATTTTTCGCAGCTGCGTCTGCTTTTTTATTACCGGATATCCCTGTGTGCCCCGGGATCCACATCAGTTTCAGCTTGTTTGGATATTTCAAAAGATTGTTGCGTAGGGCGACTATTTCATTTTACGTTTGATGAGATTTGCAAGAAAACATCTTTTATGAGTTGATCCCTTACGGCTAGGGCACACTTGTCTAGAAATTAGCTAGCTAGCAGTTAGCTTTGCGCAATATAAGTAATATTGTATTACTTACATCAGAACAGCGCCAGACCACAAACATTGATAGTAACTCGCCAGAAGCTATATGGTTAGGAAGTTTTTATTTATCCAAATTATAGCCCGGACTCGTCAACAAGGGATTACCTGTTCCTGTTAATGACGAATGATTTTGCTCGCCTCGCGAAGGATGTTTGGCACAGCTGTCCCATCGAAACTGCTAGCTAATTAACATCGTCGAATATAAGTACTATATCTAACTTTCTTATAACATGTAACATAGCACATTTAATTTAAAATAAACTGTACAATTTATATATTAATGATAATATTTATGTATATCCGTTATTTAGACATAACATCCAATCATATTAAATTTAAAACAAATGGCCTCGAGCTAGTGCTGCTAATTTTGCTATTTTCTGTATATTTACATGCTTAAAATAAATATGAATCTGAATCTGAATCTTCTCCTTG
The DNA here is from genome assembly GCF_024586455.1 of Bactrocera neohumeralis. Lineage (NCBI taxonomy): Eukaryota > Metazoa > Arthropoda > Insecta > Diptera > Tephritidae > Bactrocera > Bactrocera neohumeralis. The sequence continues at coordinate 22,043,535 of NC_065921.1, forward strand.
CATTGTCTTAGAACAATATAGTAAATAATTAAATCTTCTTGGGCAATGCTTCCTTGAGTCTTATCATTATCCTTGGTCTATGCGTGGCTCATTATAGACCAACCTAAGCCAACCTATTATACAAGAGATCGCTATTATTTTCGAAAATATTGTTCAAATAGGATCACTATAGCTTACAGCTGTAATTCAAACTTGCCAATAAATATAAGAATAAGCCATAATTAAATTTTATCGTTTTGGAAATTGATATCTGCGACATGATAATTCAACAAGATGCATTAAAAACTAAACCCAGCAGTTTAAAGTAAGTTCTTTAGTGGATATTATAAGTGCTATCTTTGCGAATAATAAATACTTGAATACTCATCGAAGTGATTTTAGCTGAATGATATCTTTTTCGGAAAATATCTGTTTACATTCTATTTGTATCATTCTAAGGGTGAGATCATCTCGTTTCCCATTTAGTTCTAAAGAATATATTTTTAATCCCACAGAAGTATATCGAAGTTTATGCGATAGCTGGCGATGGAGTCTAAAAATCTCTAAAACGCATATTTGAATATCGAAAAAGGTCACTTGGAAATATTTTTTCTCATAAGTAACTCAGTTAGTCTGTCTACATATGGATAAAGTCCACCTCTTTACCGGTGAATCACAATGCTTTTTTATTTGACATAGTTCCCTTCAAAAGAATAACACTGATTATAGCGATCATCCAACTTTTCGATACAATTTTTGTAGTACGATTTGTCCTTTACTTCAAAATAGTCCTCAGTATCGGCGGTCATCTTTTCATTCGATACAAATTTTGAGGTCTGAGGACAAGATATAGTCCCTAGACGCCAGATCTGGAGAATACGGTGGATGTTGAACCAATTCGATTATATTATTAAATTTTTGCGTTCATTTTTACTGACTGACTGTAACATGGAGCATTTTTTGGACGAAACAGAACTTTATTTTTCTTCAAATATGGTCGTTTATCGGCGATTGGAGCGGTTTCACTCAGAGGAGCCATGTTTCATCGATTGCCTCATATCGACATAAAAACTTGAGTGTATTCCGCTCGATCCTTTTCAAACCACTGCACTAACACATCAACTCTTCATTGCTTTTTGTCAAAAGTGAGCTCGCCAGGCACCAACTTTGCGCAGAGATTAAAAGTCATATAGATTTAATACTAGTAGCGCCATCTATGTGCTAATCCGGCAATCTTCCAATTGAGCTGTTGTTTGAAAATGCATGTAAAATATAATTATGATATTGATGTCGAAAGATCTCAACAAGGCAGGAAACCTTTTTATTTTTTGAAATAAGAAACTTTCCTAGTATTCCGTTGACATTAACTAGCCCAACTGACCCCTGACTTCTACCGGCAAAGTTATTGAAGCACTAGCGAGCTCAAGGGAAACGTTTCAACGGAATTTACGCATATCGCCGGATATACTCAAACAGATCGTAAAAAAGTTAAATTTAACATAATGTAGGTCGTTTGACGGATAGGATATCAAAAATGGTTGGACAAATAAAGTAGAAATATGTCAAATACAAAATACGTTAATTTTTACGATATTAGTTATTGTTTGCGAACCGTTATAAATGACCTGTGAAAGCAAATGAAAATGTATGTATTTCTTCTCCATCTGCAAAAACAAACCTCTGGATGTACCATAAATCTCATCAACAATTTATGCAACATTTTATTATTTTTAATTAACGGTTTATGATTTAGATTATTGGCCAAAAGCTGCCGCAAAATTGTAACCATAATTTCACCAGCAATCCGCAAGAAAAGTACAAAAAAATTTGTGTATTTCAACTTAATAATTCACAGCAAAACATGAGATCACACGAACGATACGTTGAGTAAACAACAACCAACGTCGAAACAACAATCCTTCTACTCCGATTGGCATAAGCGCCAGACAGCAGCAACTCAGCAATCAGGATTTCCGAGGAACTACCGCAAAACTTATTTAACCACTAAATGTTTTTCAAGCTAAAAAAAAATATCTGAACTGGCTTAAACGCTAAGCAAGAGCTGGAAAAGGCAGTCTGAGTTGCAATATCAGCAACAGAAGCAGCATTTTAGGGGCAAAGGCAGTGAAGCGGGGCTATGCAACAAGCAATTGCTGCAAGTGAAGCCACAAACGTTTGCGCTGCAAGCGCGCAGATGCAACATGCATATATAGATGGAATATATGAAACGTATGTGTGTGTGTATATGTAAAAGGGGGGTATGCAGAGTTTGTGCCAGCAACGCAGCAGATATCGAAGAAGAAAATTGTCTTCCTGTATGAATTTCATAATTTCCTTGGCGCTGATGGCTGATACAGCAGGCAGCAAGCAAATGCGGAGGCGTCGGTTAAGACCACCATGCATAAGCAGAAGGCGTCTGTAGTGGTAACCAATTTCCTTTTCGGCTAAAATCTCAGCCAAGCACTTATTTGTTGGTAACAGTTGATACCATGCGCATGTATAGGTGTATGTGTGTGTGAGCAAAGCTGAATTATAACTTTTGCAAGTGATTAAATGTTTGCGTACACTTTCTTATGCAAACCACACACACACACTCTCAGACATACGTGTGTGCAGTTTGGTGCAAATGCATTTACCGCTGTTGTTGTTGCAGCGGATTTGCCAATACTTTGGCTCATTTCAACAACTTACAAATTATGAATTTCCATTTTAAGCTGCTAAGTTTTCATTAAAATTTTGCCACTCGCTGTCAGCAGTCAGCAGCAGCCAGCTGATGTGTTTGCATCGCTGTTGCAAGCGTTGCAAGTTTGGTTATATTTGAGGAAGGGAAAAAAAAAGTTGTTAGGCTTTCAGCATAAGCTTTGTCTTTAAATTGGCAATGGTTCAAAAGCGTTCAAGCCAGAGTTCAAAATCAATATGTGGTCCGCAGGAAGAGCTTCAACAAATTAGAACAAAATTCTTGAAGAAAAAAGACGTGTACATAGTTTCAGGACGATATCTGGAAAACTGAGAGATTAGTTAGCATATATACCCTTCTTCTTCTTCATTGGCGTAGACACCGCTTACGCGATTATAGCAGAGTTAACAACAGCGCGCCAATCGTTTCTTCTGTTCGCTACGTGGCGCCAATTGGATATTCCCAGCGTAGTCAGGTCCTTCTCCACCTGGTCCTTCCAACGGAGAGTTAACAAATACAGCACGTCCATTCGTCGTTTCTTCTTTTAATTCGCTGAACTATGTCAATGTCGTCATATATCTCTGCCTCTCTACCATATAGCAGGACGGGAATAATGAGTGACTTATAGAGTTTGGTTTTTGTTCGTAGAGAGAGGATTTTACTTCTCAATTGCCTACTCAGCCCGAAGTAGCACCTGTTGGCAAGAGTTATCCATTGGAGGATGGAGTCATGTGCAAAAGTTCACGCAAGTGAGGAAAGTTCTCTGATCGCCATTCACTTGGGAGTGGCCAGAAACGATTATTTTACATATGGCTCAAGCAGCTCACGACTTCCGGTCTTTGACCAAGTATCCTCTGGGTAGCCTAAGAACATCCGTTTGAAGGCGAGCTAAAGTGAGCAGGCGAAACATCCCCTCCCCAGCGTTGTGCGCTGGGTTTGGGACCCGCCACGTAAAAAACAGTAATAATGAAAAATTATCGACAGCCTCACTATGAGCTATGAATATGCTATGAGCAAAAACTAGTAAGACTTTGTTAATAATTTAAAATTCTTAATTTATTCTTCAAAATCTGTGTCATCTCCCTAAAAGTAATAAGGTTAATTTCGGAATAGCCCTTCATGTAACAGTTATCGGCCCTTAATTCCGGCTCCTGTTTATGAATGACGTATAACACTCAAATAGCACAGTACTCGTTGACAGTTTGGCCAGCCAGAAGGAATTCGGAGTGCAAAACACCTCGATAATCTAAGAGAATTTTCAACATAATTTTGATTTTTGACCTGCTTTGACGTGGTTTTTTCGGCTTCGGCTCACCTTTGCCACGATTTTCGGCCGATTGATCGTCTGTATAGATCGTCGTAAGTATAGATAAAGAAAAGGAAGGATAGATATAGGAATAAGTGGACCGATTTAATCAATATTCATATATTCAGCGGCATAATTCTAATAAAATCTCATAGCTATACCGATTTAATCGGTGGCGATCCAATGAAAGAAGTTATTTATTAGTTACGGTAAAGTTTAAGGTTGAGTAAATATATTTTTATATATGTATATTATATTTTTGGCACAATCGAGGAAATATTGTATCGATTTTATTCATTCTCAACACCAGGGCACATTCGCAACAGAAAACAAGTAAGGAAGGGCTAAGTTCGGGTACAACTGAACATTTTATACTCTAGCAACTTGCAAAAGTCAAAGCCAGGGAAATAATTTAAAGTGTGAAACCAATCATATAAAGTAAAGTTAACCGGAATTTCTAGAATTTTTATGTTATGTATGTATATGAGAGCTAAGGGAAGTATTAATCCGTTTCATAATATAATATAAATCATAAAGGCATACCATTATTAGAGAAGTATTATCGCTTAATTTCAGTTATATATATCACATATTGACCGATATTCTCGATCAAAAGTCAACGATAGGTACCGGGGTCTAAACATTCGGTATCTAGGGGCTAAAACAGTTTTTATTGGATTTAAACCTTTTTTGATCATAGGGTGGCACACACTATCCTGTTATATTAATTGATTTATGTACTTGAAACTGTACGAATCAAGTGGAATTTAAAATTTAGCTACATGGGAAGTAGGTGTGGTTGTTGTCCACTTTCGTTCATTTTCATAATGTGAGATAAGAATCTGAAAAGAATGCCACGTATTAAATTTTGTTGAAATCGAGTGGCCGGTCCAGATATATGAGATTTCACCAAAAAGTGGGCGGTGCCACGCCCATCGTTAAATTTTCTCACTGGCTCTCATAAAGCTTTCCCATGTCATCTCGGTGATAAAATTTAATGCCTCTGCATATTGAATTATTGATTTATCGCGCTTTTAGTAGTTTTTAACAGTACCGTTATATGGGAGTGAGCGGTGTTTTACTTCGATTTCGATATTTCGCGAACTACCAACGGAACTTTCAACATCTACATGAGCGGATGAAAAATGACTGATGGAGTAGTCATCGGAATCTATTGCATGGAGCAGGATGGCAGGCGACCCTTCCAGCTGCCGAAATACTGTATCTTCCAGATGGCCAGAAAAGCTGCTGAGATAGCAGAGAACGATTAAAGAACATCAATATATATAAGAGACGGTGGAACACCTTCTTCCTTCCGGCTTCCGTCCGGTCTTATCTAGAAATCGGCTTAGATATCTAAGAGCTTCGCAGTTCAAACTGAAATATCAGAATTATATATCAAGTCTTTATTAAACTTCACAAAAAGCTAAACGTTTCTGAACGCTCTGAACGCTATTAAACTAAACTTCCATCTTCAGGACCTGGCGTATTAAACTAAACTTCCATAGCTTTTCGGTATTACGAAGGATATCATCCATGGCGTGATTCATCAAGTTTTACTCAAAAAAACAAAAAAAAATATACATTTTAAAAGATACATGTGTCTATATTTGAGGATCTAACTTTTCAGAGACACACCACACCAATGTGATATTATTAAAAATTCGTTATTTATATTATTATTATTATTACAGTTATTATTTCTAACATTCGTATGATGCTTGTAGTCGCAAACATATACAATTTCCACCGTCACAGCGTCACATATATATTTTGTCAAAATTCAATTTACTTTTTGAATTAATTTTGGTATTTTTACATGCTGCTTCAACTAGTACACCAAAGTCTCCTTAATATCTTCGAAAGCTAGCAAAATATTTGATTATAAAATTCTTTGCAAAAATTTCCTTAAAAAAACAGAAAATAAAAATTTGAGAAATGGAAAATGAAAATTCCTCAAATACTCAAGAAACCTTTTGAAAACAAATCTATTTCTCGCAAATGCAAATAAAAGTAAACTAACCCCACTACTTTCACACAAAAAGAAGGGACTCTTATGTATACAAGTAGATATGTTTGTGTGTATTTGTTAGTTATTTTGGTTTGCATGTATGATTTTAGTTTATTTGTTTCTTTGTTTGTTGTGGACTTACGGATATTTGCTGATGTCATCGCCAAATCCAATTTTTCTTTGCAAAAGATGACCTAATCCTTGCACGAGTGGAACACATCCGGTTGTGTGTGTATGTGTACATTAGTATATTTGTATGTGTGCTGTTGCCCACTCTAATTTGCAACCCTTTAACTGGAATGTAAATATATTTCAAGTGCGATAGCGTTACACATGGCTATGTACACAAGCTAGTGGGTGCCCCTTGAAGGCTGCTACAATTTCGCATGAGCAGTTGCATTCCATACTTATCACAGCAAAACTCTTACTTTCATCCAAAGGACGTGCATAAACATATGCATATACATTTACATATACATATACGTATACATATACATGTTCATATACCTATATGTACATGCTCACATATATATACAAGTAGTTGGAACGAAGCATGCAGGACATGTGAAAGTGCTCGAGTTTATTTATGTTCTTTTGCAAACAGGAGTGTTTATGTGTGTGCGGGTTTGCGTATGGGTGAGTCTGTGCACATAAAACATTTAAATTTCCTAATGCAAATAGAAAACAACTCGTTTCGGACATGTTTTTCTATTTATGCACACATACACATATGCATATGACTGTGCAAATTGTTGTTGTTGTTGAATTTTCTGCTAAATGTCTCTTATACCAAGGCGGCAAGCAATAAAAATTGTTTATGCAATATTCTGCTGCTTGCAAAAACAACCTGTGTTTGTTGGTATGTGTGTGATTTTATTTTTATGACATTTTATTTTTGTCTCTTGCTTTGCTCTGGTCGTTTGTAGCCACTGGAAATCCTTAACGGAAGCACCTTTTGTAATTTTTGATGTGACAAGCGGGATATAAGCACACACACATACAAGTATTTATGATCTCAAGCACGTGTATGTGTATGTGTGAATAATCTGTCCGGTCCAGACAGATCGACAGCATAGCAGACGGCAGACCTTCATTCATACATTACACATCACACACCTTTATCATTACATACACGCATACAAACACAAAATAAACTTACATACAAACATACACACACACATATAGTATAACATGAAACCGTTGTGTCCCAGTTCTGCATTTGTAATATTTATTTAGGCTTCTCACTAAAGCGCACACACACAGCTGCGTGCAGCAGAGCTTTGATTGCATTTAAACATTTATTGCATATTTTTATTCAGAATATATTTATGCCACATTTTTGTTGGACTTACTTCTGGTCTTTGTGGTTGGCCTGTTTCTTAATCTGTGCTTCCTATTGTTTGCAAATTTCATCAACAAGACATACATATGTATGTATATGGTATAAATTGTTTTATTTGTAGTAGCCGAAATATTTTTCCAACACAAATATTTGCCAGTAAGTCAATTTTAAGATTTGTGTTGTTAATTTTTTAAAAATTCTTTTCTCTTTTGGAAATAATCAATATTGTTTGTCCTGATTGTAATAGCAAATATTTAATAATAATAATAAAATTTTAGTGAAATATTTAAAATATTACATATCAGGGGGTATATTTCTTTCATGAAATTTCAACTTAATTGCGTGTCATAAAATTGTTTACTCTTTAGTCTCTGGAACTATTCCATCGACTTCAGTAAAATATATATTTATAGTGTTGAATTTTATTTCAAAAATATTTAAAATGTTCCTGGTCACTTCCATCGTTAGAAAAGTTACCGTGAGTGAAATTTTTTGCTGCTTTTTAAATCCTTAACGACATGTTTTAAATTTGCCAAAATGTTTTTAAAAATTGTCGGAGACCCTATAAACCTATGAACTCGTAATGCAGTTTATAAGATACCGATCTGACCGATCACATCTCCCAAGAAGATATCATTTTCTCATTTGTCAAAAACACCGATATCAGACCACTATAGCGTACAGCTGCAATAGAATCTAAGCGATCAATTACAGCGAAAGTTTACATATTTTCTACATTAAACTGAAAATTGAGCTATTAGCCAGTCAACAGCCATCATTTCAGGTAAATAATTGATGATTTTTATCAGCCGTCTAAGCGGTTCTCACAGAATGTTGCAACATATAGTATATAAGGCCAGCAGTATAGGGTTTGTCCGGAAAGTAGTAGGACTGAGTCGATTTAAAAAAATGTATTGAACCAATCATTACAGTTCTTTAAAAACTTTCAAAATAGACTCTTTCTGCGTCGACGAAGCGCTGCCAGCGCGATTTTCAAGCAATGAAGGCGTTACTATTGGCATTCTCCGGAATAGCCTGGAGAGACGAGGTGCATGCTGCTTGGATCTGGGCTGTTTGACGACTGCGGGAGCATTAGGGTGCCGGCCATGGTTAAGTAGCTGTTCACAAGAAAGACGGTGTGAGCCGGGACGTTGTCGTGGTGAAATTTCTATCCGGCTGCGATGTCTTGTCAGACCCGATTGACCCTTTGTTTGAGTCTCTTGAGGACTACCACTTAAAACTAATAACTAATCGTTTTCAATAAAATATTTATAGTGTTGAATTTTACTTCAAAAATATTTATAATGTTCCTGGTCACTTCCATCGTTAGAAAAGTTACCGTGTGTAAAAAGTTTTATGTAAGGTAACATCTTGTAAATTATATAAGCACATAAATAATCAGAAGACGACCGCAGCCAATTTAACCATGTCTGTCGGTATCGTATCTCATTTTTTGAAACATCGATCTGAAATTTTCCTTTCGTCTTGTTTCTTCAAGAACGACAACTTTTTTTGACAAGATACACGAAATTTGGCAAAGATTATCTTCCAAGAACTTGACAGTTTTTGGATCATTAGTTTGTAAATTATATGATTTTGAGTGAAACGACTTTTGTTATGTTGAAAAAAAGGATAAAAAGGATTTCGCATGTTGATAAAATATTGCTTTTTGAGGATTTGAATCCAAGGTTTGCATTGATCGAGATTATATGAATCCTTCATCAAGAAAAACAACCATCGAAAAGTGGTTTGCCAAGATTGAACAAGGTGAAATGAGCACCAAGGACGATAAAGACAGTGGAGGCCCTAAAGAGGCTGTAACCGACGAAACAACTAAAAAAAAAATTCACAAAAAAATTCACAAAAAAATTTCTGACGATCGTAAAGTGAAGTTGTTCGGGAAAGCAGGCACTCTAAAGACATCAATATCATTCATGACTATTTGCGTATGAGAAACTTTTGACTAAAAACCACGACAAGTTGATGATTCGGATCGGTGTTTGGAGATGTTCGAGCGTAATAGACCTTATGTTTTGCGTTGTTATGTGATAATTGATGAAACATGGCTTCCTCATTTCACTCCGAACTCCAATCAAGAGTCATCCGAGTGGGCTACACACTATAAATCCCCAAAGCATGTAAAACGCAGCAGTCTGTTGGTAAGGTTATGGCGTGTGTTTTTAGTGACTACCTTGAAAAAGTAAGTAAGGAACAACTATGTTGAATAAAGAATGAATTTTTCCAGTTGCTAAAAACCTGTGTTTTTACTTTTCAATTGACATGTCAAAACTATAGTAGAATAACTTGTAATATAATAATGTGCTTTTAATGAGGCAACAATTCGTAAATGGTCTTTTTTGGCAGCTGTTACTTGATTTATACTCTATTTGGTTTGACATTTCATAATGAACATACTCCACTCTCTATTCATAACAATTACCAAAATAATGGTTCGGTTAGGGTGACGCATTTTGTTCAACGATGAAGCTTACTTTTGGTTGAGTGGGTACGTTAGTAAACAAAATTGTCACAGTTGGAGTGAAGATAACCCAAAAGTCATTATTGAGTCGAAATTAGATCCTCAAAAAGTGTCTGTTTTGTGTACTCTATGAGCAGAGCGAATCATTGATTTAAATTTCTTTAAAAATGCCGGCCATAACATTACAGTCAATGAGGAATGCTATAATGCTATGATTAATGACTCTTTCCTTGATTGGAGAATGTTGATGTGGACGACCTTTGATTCCAACAAAATGGCGCTACATACCATTCAGCCAACCAAACAATCAATTTATGGAAGACAACTTTTAGTTAGCGCACTTTCTCGCTTCGTAGACCTGAGGTGAAGTTGTTTGTCTATGCAGATATGTCGTATACAATTGACGGAGAGAGAAAATATTCCACACGTCACGGCCCCAATTGCTGCAAAAAGCTGTTGCAAATTGGGCCTCTCGGCTGGAATTTATTCGAGTCAGTCGCAGCGGTCACTTGCCAGACATAATTTCAAAACATAAAGCAAACACTTATATTTATTATAAGGCTAAATTCATGGCCATAACATCGTATGTCTAGAATAAATTCTTTATTTATTGTCCTACAGAGTGTTCATAGCATAATTACGTTCTAGAAAACAAGAAACGAGATGAATTTTTCAGCCTGCTTGGTAAATTACTAATGAAATATGAAGAAACCAAAAATTTCGAACTGATTGGTTATCGTTTAAATCAATCATTAGAATTAAATTAGAGCGGTTAGATTATTGCATCAAACTATGTTAGTCAAAAGCGTTTTGTTCTTCTTAAATCATCTTCTTAAAATATGAACAAAATTATATATAACATTCAACTTTCTTCAATGTTGAAAAAGATTTCCTTAACGATTTAGTACTGAATAAAGAAAATTTCAAATTCAATTAATTCCATTAATAAAGAAAGTACCCAAGAGGATCCTTCAAATGAAAATGTAATCCAAATTTAGTTTCCAAATGATAATACTTTGCTGAGAAAGCCAATTTGACTTACATTTCACATGTATGGGTGACCCATTTTTAAAGAAATATGGACCGATGATTCCACCGGATCACATACTACGCCAAACCGTTGTTTTTTCAAGATGTATTGTTAGCTCTTGAATCTCTTCAGGTTGCTCTTCGTTCCAAATGCGGCAATTTTGCTTATTTTCATACCCATTAAGCCAAAAATGGGCCTCATCGCTAAACAAAATTTGGCTCGAAAACGTCGGATCTTTTTGGAGCTTTTCAAGAGCCCACGCAGCGAAGCGATGTCGCTTAGGAAGGTCGAGCGGCTTCAATTCTTGCAAAAGCTGTATTTTCTATGCTTTCCATTTAAGATCTCAACGTAAAATGCCCCAAATGGATTCATACGACAGTTCGAGTTCCTGCGAAAGGTGCCGAATCGACACTCCATGGTACTCGTATTTGTTTACACTCTCAGCTATTTCTGCTATATTTTCTTCACTGCATGCTGGACGTGGTCTATTCGGTGTAATATTATCCAGTAATGAATGCTGGGTTTTAAGACGAATGATCATGTTGCATATAGTACGCTTAGTAGGCCGATGGTGTTCACCATAAGTTGAGCGAAGCGCGGGAAACACATTCTTTAGACGTAAAAGTAACAAAAATAATATGGCAGCTTGGCACGACTCACATGTGATCTGTCAAAAAAAGGCGATTGCAAAAAGTACCCCTACTTGGATCACCCGTTATTAAACATGCATTAGAGATAAATCTTCTCAATAAATAACACTTTGTTATGAAAAATCTTAATTTAATTCCATAATACAGCTGCTAAATTCAAACATCACTTTTTAATACCCTCTTTAATATAGAAAATATTAAAAATTAATTTCTAAATTTCAGTCACTGATACAACATCCATTCACACAACTTGTGAAAATACTAACCATATAAAAAAAATTAGCCAAAAATCGCTGTTGCCAAAATATGTTGCACATAAATGTAACATATTAAGACAGTTTTTCGAAAAGAACTTCAATATAAGGCGCTTATACTCACACACACGCTTACAAAAATCACCGACTTGCCTAAAATGCCGTCTAATACATGTATTTTTGAAAATATATTATATAAACATATATAAGAAACACACATGTGCGACTCTTGTTGCACAAAGTTTTCTTCAACATACCACATAGTCTGCTGAACCCCTTTTCAAATGGCGTACGCGTCTGCCACATGCATGTGCGCATTATAAAATTTACAAAAATCAAAAGTCCACAAAAAAGCGCTCGTAGAAAGCAACATACTCTAACGACATAATAATAAATTTAAATATGAATTGCGTTGAAAACTCACTTGCCACTTTAGTGGATGGGAGACCGCGTGGCGCTTAGAAAAAATGGAAATTTCGCTACTAACTCGTCTGCGAACATCAAAAGCACCAACAGCAACAATAACTACTCGCATGTGTAGTCAGGACAAAAACTCGCTTTACACACACATCTATGCCTCGTGTGTGCGTGTGTTTGGTGGCCGTAAGTGGAATGTGCATAAGTGGCAGCTAGCATACTTCTAGGCGCGCCAGCGTATCCCTTAATGTGCGCTCAGCGCCTCATCTGTTTATGTCAAAACAATAATTTCTCCAATCCCATTTGAATTTAAAGCTTTCTAAAAATGGCCGCCTCACTTGCCTCTTAATGCATGTTGCTGCTGCTGTGTGTGTGTGTGCGTGCGTGCGCACTGAATGTGTCAACAGCCCTTTTTGAAATGTGTAACGGCCACCAAGATGTGTTAACATTTGCCCAGATCGTTAATGTTTGTCATATATCTTGCTTAGCAGGCAGTTACAACAACTATAATAAAATTTAAGCGCATCCTTGGCGCCTCCTCGGTTGCCACACAGTTTTCTCCATTGAATTTTTTTCAATTTTTCCACTTTTTTCTGTTGTTAGTAGCTCATGCTCTGGCCACTTCACGCCTTGGTGACCTTTTACAAGTCCACCGCTTTTTATGTGCTCTCCGCCACTCGCTCTGCTCCTGTAATTCAATCTCCCATTTAAGCAGCTCAAGTACAAGTGTTGTTGCCTCTTTCAATTTTGCATAAATATAAATGAAATATGTTAGTTGGTTGTTGTTTTGAACTTTTATGCCAACTTTCGACATAAACATATCCTTTTAGTGGCAATCCTTTTCACTTACTTTGTACACACACTCATATACGTACGTGTATTCATACATTTACATATCCTGTCCGTCTTTTTAGTGTTTGTTGTATCTGCCACATTTTATTTTTTGAAGTTTTATAGCCTTACACAGTGGACATTTCCGTACTTGCCTTTGTACTATTGGAGAACTCAAGCCTAAAGCTGCCCAATTTGATAGTACTTGCTTGTATGTATGTGTATATATATTCAGTAAGTAGGGTTGTGCTTGTTTACTTACATGTGTTATTTGAAAATATAAGGGAATAGCGTGTTTGAAAATTCTTTACTGATATTTTTAGACCTTGTTAGATGTGGCTAAATACAATGTAGAATTTTGGCTTTAGCTTCAAACTGAAACTTGAAAAGCATTACATCAGTGCAAAGGACAAAATATATTTCGCTAATTTCCCTTTACTTTTTCATTAAGTTGCATATACATACATCATACTAAATACATTATATTTAAGTAAAATGTTCATTACATAGAAAATGTAAATAATTAAATCATATATTGTTATGCCAATTTGAAGAGTAGTACGATACATTCGAAACTCTAAATAAGTGGTCAAACTTTGCAATCTATCCTTTGCAGTATAAATTTGAAAATTGTTTCATACATTTTATAAAATTGATTAACGCCTAATTTTCAGAAAAACTTTTGTCGCGGTTTAATATCTTTGATTCCATATAGAACATATAAAAATAATTCTTGACCTCAAAGTAGATTTTTTAACTACAAATATAGTAATATATCACTTTGAAAAGAGACAAACTTTAAACATAATAATTTAAATCTAAAGTTTTTATAAGTTTAAGATATGATATAACTTCGAGCTAAGGTTGCCAAGGTCGACCTTATATTGTAAAGAGCAACTTGGAAAAAAATGTAACTCCTCAACAAATCTCTGGCATAACTTATCTTGAAACCCAGTATTCATTATTGGATAATATTAGACCGAATAAATCACGTCCAGCACGCAGTGATGAAGATATAGCAGCCTTTGCTGAGAGTGTAAACGAACACCGATGGCTCACAGCGCCATTCGCAACAACTCGAACTGACGTATGGAATGACTTGGACCATTTTACGTCGAGATCATAAATTAAAAGCGTACAAAATATAGCTTGTGCAAGAACTGAAGCCGCTCGACCTTGCCAAGCGACATCCCTTCGCTCTGTGGGCTCTTGAAAAGTTCCAAGAAAGTCCAAAAAATTCGAGCCAAATTTTGTTCAGCGATGAGGTCCATTTCTGGTTCAATGGGTATGTAACGAAACAAAATTACCGCATTTGGGACGAAGAGCAACATGAAGATATTCCAGAGCTGTCATTTCATCCAGAAAAAAGAATAGTTTGGTGTGGTTTGTGGGCCAATGGAATTCCTTCAAAAATGATATCGGTGAGAACGTAACCGTCAATACCGCCCTTATGGCGCCATGATAACCGACTATTTGATGCCTGAAATAGAAGCTCGTGATCTCGGCGACAGTTGGTTTCAACAAGACAACGCCACTTCCCTCACATTGCATTAACTAACGGATTTATTAAGAGAACATTTCGCTGAGTAGATGATTGCACGTTTTGGGCCGGTCGATTGGCCACCAAGAACGTGTGATACTACACCGTTAGACTTTTTCCTGCATGGGTATGTAAAGTCTACCCACGACGACGATCGCGCTTGGATTCAGTCCTTGGAAGAAAACATTGCGCGTGTCATTCGCCAGTTACCAGTCGAAGTGTTCGAACGAGTTATCGAAAATTTAACTCAACGGCTGGGTCAAACGAGACTTAGCCACGGGCAACATTTGAAAGAGATATTCTTCGAAAATAAATGCCAACGAATATTCTTTCGAATGATAATAAACATTTCCAATTAAATTTGAAGTTTCTTTTCTTTAAGAAAGTAGGGAAAATCGAAATGGATCATCCTTTCTTTGTTGACAGATCGCACTAGTTTGTGGCATCATAATTAAGGACGGTTGTACCAATCTAAGAAAGAAACACTTATCTGTCTTCCATATAAGCGTGAGATGAGAGGGGGAAATGAAGAATTTTCGATACTTTCCTGACAGGGTGTAAAACAAAATCCAAACACATTAAAACTCTACGTACCGGAATTGACTCGGATTTTGTCCGACCAAGGGCTGTTTTTTCGGCGATCTAAAACAAAAACAAAACCCACCATAGTCTCCACATCTGGACCAAATTTATCTGTCGACAGCCCAGAGCGCCCATTCGAAGGAAATTTACTAATATGTTTTTGTCTTCGAAATACAAATCGAATCGAATTTTACATAAAGTATGTATTTTTCATAAAAACAAATAAACTATTTAACTCTTGTTTGATTTTTGCCACTAAATTGAATCTGCTAAAACCAGCCAAAAAACACTTAATCTCATTATTATTTTATATGAATCTTAATAGTATATATGAAACACTTTTAGAAAAGGGAAACGATATTACATATACATACATTCGTTTCATACAAATAAAAGCGACCTTTACTAGGATATTTGACTGAGCTGCTCTCCCGCTTTTTACACTTATATTTTGGAAAAATAATTCTAAGAAAAACACATTTTCCAGATTGTTTAGATTTTCGAACAGAGGGTGCCAAAACCGACAATATCTCTCAATATAAGCTCCTTTTGAATCAATTAGTTATAAGCAAGCATACTAATTGCTTTAGACTTAATTTAAGAGGGGTTTGTAAAACTGAACAGTTTTTCATGACCATCATTTTGTGGTGAAGGTGTTAAGTTCAATTGACAGGCAGACCGCAACAATTGCTGTGACACGCATTTTAACGCATTACAAGTACTTGGGCAAATAAACGCCTGCACTGGCTACCCAGCGAACCAAAAGGTAAATGTTTGAGACACTAATATGTTTTTTTGATCAGCGAATGAAGCGTTAAAAAGACTCTGTCAGTTAGGAATGTTTACTAAGGCGTCAGCTGTCAAAGTTGTATAAAATTCAGGAGTAGGTGCAAATGTTTCGAGATTTTCTTGACAATGGTCGGATTTTGCTACACAGAGGTTAAGCAGCTCACCGGGTGAAAATTTTTCCAAAAAAATTAATTTCTTATATTTTGCATATTTCAACAGTTTATACCTTTTAAAATCCCATTTTAAACTTTTAAATCGATATATCTTAAATAAGTTTAGAGTTGCAGCCCTCGAAAGTATGTATGCTCAGTTCAATCAGCTTCATTAGATTAATTTTAAACGTTTTTTTCTCAAACCTGATTTTTTGAATATGCTTGAGTGATTTATCGAAGAAAAATTATTCGATCAATATCAGAATTTTCTGCATATTCTATATATAAGAAGATTACATTTTCTATTTCGGGACTAGGCAACCTCAGTGTTGCAATCTGGTAACTCAAAGTTGTATAGTAAAGTTTGACATTTTTTATAATATACATACTCAGAACGTTTTGACACACGACGTCCATTTGTTTTGTTTACACTTACTTAAAATATTCATCTCGACCAAGGAATAGAACTAAACGCTAACATTTTCGTTTGATTATTTTGTACAAGTTTCGACGTGGATTTACTCAGCAACAGTGAATCGATGATATTAAGCAAAGTTTTGAGGTCGTAGATCACTTCAGACGAATTTCGTGAAGGTCGCCGAAAATCAGTTGTTTTTTCGGAATCTATTGATGCTGTGCACAATCTGATATCGCCTATCGTGATATTGAATAACACACAATATAAGTCAAACATTCGAAAAAGGATAGTGTCGATTGGTTGAGAAAAACATAAAAACACTACAATAACAGTTCCTCGAAAACCGTCTATAACATCGGAACAGGTGATGAATCGTGAATTAGCCCGAAAGTCGACTGTTTAGGCGTTTCTGTATCAGCCGAATCGCACAAAGGTTAACGCAGAACAGTAAATTGTGAGTGCAACACAACCACTTACATATTTGCCAGTTATCTTTCAAGAAATCAGGAAGCCCAACCGCCGAAGACGTATCACTCTTCAACACGGCAATGCGAGCTCCCATCCATCGACTGATACAACAGCATTTTTCAGCACTTAAAACATCAATTTCATGAATCATCCGTCATATTGACCTGACTTGGCACCAAATGACTTATTTTTATTTCTATTTTTCCACACCTGAGGGAGCGATTGATGCACTCAGAGCGATGCGTTTAGAACGCAGAGTGGCAAATAGCAAAAGTCCTACAAAAATTGACTCGTCATCACAGAGATTAAAACAATAGAGCGATTTTCGACAGTTAATATTTGTGTTTATTCTCGAAACCCGAAAAGGCCAATTGTTAAAGTTATCTCAAGGCGGCTTAGGTAAAATAATTCATTATCTTCTTCTGCTGCCCAAGTTCTCTTTGGTTGTCTAAATTTCGCTATATAGAGGTTAAAATTACATGGATCTCATACCTTCCGAATGGCACCGGGTGAAGTCCTAGGCTCAAACTGTTCTGTCTTGCAGCATTTGTCATGCCACTTGAGGAAAGAGGACTTCAGATAGACATAGATATGTAGATATAAATGAGATATGAATGTCGAACTTCTAATATTATTTGTATTTAATTCTTACGCCCGCATCATAGGGATCCAAATGGAAGCGTGGGCCGCGCTGCACTTTATTCCATGATATAGAATTCCTTTCCGTAGCTCAATGACGGCTACATCGCACATTAGGTTGCAGGCTAGCCGGGTCACCACGTTGCCGTGATGAATGGGTATATTCAAGACCATTGTTTTGAGGACTTAGAACACATCTAAAGTATATTTTACGAAAATCTTTAGAACCCGCCATTTCTGTTTGCTGGGTTTCACCACACTTATGCCTCAAGTGCTTGCATACGAACACATGGGCTTACGCATTGCAAAAAGGTGGTGAAAAACATGAAAAAAACAACTTGAAGCAACTTCATGCAACCACTAAACGTAAGCGTTGCACTTGCCACCGGGATATAAAATGCATTTTAATGCCAAATAAAAACGGAATGACACTGAAAAGCGTTTCGAATGCGTGGGGAAATAAACCGTTGCCGCCCAACGCCAGGGTGCCTTAGGGTAAATGCATGTTGCTGGCACGAAGAATGAGCCGCCGTTGAGCGGTATTATGGGGTATTTGGTTGCGGTGCTTAAGGTAACAAAAGACGCGTAGCGCAGAACTAAACTTAAAGCAGGCGTCAAAATGTCTACCAACGAAGTGGAACACAATAAATGCTAAACAACAAAAGCAAACAGAAAAAAATAACGGTAAATAAGTGCAGGAGTGAAGTGCTGCAACACGACCACACAATAATGCAACAGACAGTCAACAGTCACACGGCGAAACGTAGACATGACGACGGCGGCGGTGGCGGCAACCGCACATTTGAATGGCAAGAAATGGCAAGTGAGCGCCATAACTGTGAGCTGTGCGGTATGCAAGTTTCGCATTACCCGCAAAGGACATGCCAAGTGGAATGCCACTGTCTGTTAGATAACTGCAACGAATTGCATGCCGCTAAAGTTGTTGTTGTTGTTCTACACACTTGCTTGCTGTGCCGTTAATGCCATTACTGCTTGGCACAAATGGTATGCTTGTTGTTGTTGTAGTTGGTAATCCAGCCGGCAGACAGGTTAAATACGCCACAAGGACACGCCGCATGTGTCGCCGCTGGGATGATAACTGCCACAATAAGAACTTTATGCTCGTTCGCCAGTGTGCCGGCAATGCCAAAGCCGCCGCAAACAGACTGGAAAAGCTGCTCGCCGTGCTGCTCAGCACCAGAGAGGAAGAGCTGAGCGCTTGCAGGAAAAAAAGTGCAAAATCCAAACAAAAAAGTGGCAACACAAACAAAACCCGAACTACAAGATGCGTGTGGCAATACTTTGCGACAACATCTAATAGCAAAGTTTTAGAGACCGCAGCGTTGAAGAAAACACACGAAGTCGGCGGCGCTACACGATACAACGATAATGGCAATAAACAAATTGCCAATTCGGTGTTTTCGCTCGCAGCTACTTGTCTGCGGTCACATGTTCATCTGCGTCGGTATGAGTTTGCATATGTTTGTGCGTGTGTTTGCTTTGTTTGAGCTTTTGTGGCGTCTCTCCCGTGTAGTTGCATCTTGAAATGAAAGTTTGTGGTTTATCAACATGTTATGCGTCGTTTGACTTCGTGCAGAGTTTTCCGTTAACTAGCCTCATTTAATATGAACGAGAACAACAGCAGCTACAAAGCAATTAAACGATGGAAAAGGTGTCGACAGAGCAAAAAAAGTATGTTAAAAGATAAAAGAGGAAAAACACAAGAAATGCGAGCGGTAGAAGAAGTAGCATAATATGAAGATTTGTTTGCGCTTTTTTAAGAATTTTTTTATATCATCCCCCTCCGACAAATTTGGCAATGCGCGCAACAGAGAAATCTTTTGTATTTAATTTTTAATTTTATGATCACAAGAAAGAATGAGATCGAAAAAATTTATTGCTCAAGGTATTTTTTCGGAATTTCTATAATACTTATGTATATATAGATTACAAACAGTTTTCCTGATGATTAATTACTCCATAGAACACATTCTTTGTATATTTTTAGCTCCATTTAGTATATGTAAAGTCCCAATAATAGTTATTCGAGGAAATCTTGAGGCAAATTGAAACCACTGATCTAGAAAATGCTCGAGGTAGCTTGACTTCCCAAAAATACCGAATTTTACTTTATGAAAAGCCTATTGACCCCACCCGACCTTATACCATACACGACTCAAATCTAATGTAGTCAGCAGCAATGTCCACTCTCTTCTTCGAAGCATAAATTCATCTGGGTAAAATCGCTCGCAATTGAATGCGAAATGCTCAAGTTGATGCAATACTCTAGAGAAATACATGCCGATCAATTGTCGGAACCGCCAATAAAAAAAAATTATTCAAGACACTACACGAACAATTTGTTGAGATCGGATTACTGTAACATACATATATTTGCCACACAAACCGACTGGGCCAATCAATTTCTTGTATAAAAAGTTTTACTTACTTACCATATAGAATAATCAAATTTGACTCAGACTGACAAAAAGTACATTTATTTGGTGGTTGGGGTTCTCACACAGGGTTAAGTCTTCATCCTTTGTGTTACGAAGAGATTGCTTAAGGGGCTATACCAGTGCGACACTTTCAAAAAAAAAAATTTTTTTCTTTTTCGATAGTTTATATTTACAAAAATATCCTGTGAAATCGGCAAGGTCGTATCTTGAATAATTTTTAGATGACAGCGTTCTAAAGAGCGTTGATTGAAAATTGTCAATTTGGCATTAAAAAGCGACTATTTTTTTACCTAAAAAACGATTTTGTTAATTTTTGATATTTTTCAAAGATCGTAGGTCATTGTATACGAAATATCTTTAAGTTTAATAAACTTTTTGAATTTTTTTGTTTCAGCTACTCATTCGGCCGGAATCATGTCAGCAGCTGAGGCACTTTTTTTTGGCACCTCCCTTATTTTCCAACATTTTTGTAAAAAAAAATCTTAAAATATAGCTGAAAGTATGTGTTATTACGTTCAAAGAAGATCAAAATATTCAATCGCGTACTTTCTCTTAAAAAAATTCACGAAAATCGCCTAATTTTTCATGCGTCACACTGGTATAGCCACTTAAAATGGATCACCAGATTCTCAAAAATCAACAAGGCGCTTCGAGCCAACCACAAATTTGTTAAGAAGGCTGGTTGTTGACCAGTAGTTGCCTTGCGACTTCTACTCGAAATCGTTTTCGAAAATTATTCATTAACCAAACTTAATTATATCGATCCATAATAGACATTAAGATCCTCTCTTATCTTTCTAATCCCAACATCACGATTTTCAAGCACTTTTTCTTCAATGCTTTCGATGTTGGTGTAATTAATATTGATGGGTGGAGAATTCAGAGAAGGCAATCGTTCAATGACAATAACAGACAACTTTTCAAATGAATAACGTATAAAAAAAAACTTAAACTTACTCAAATCTGTCTTCACCAAAACTTAATCTTATCGAGCAGATTCCAATATTCGAGCTAATTTGTCGCCAAAGAGAGTAGCATTTTGTATTATTCAATCTACTCAATACCCCACCTGCTCCTTTTTTTACTTTCTAAATGCGCACCCCTTGTCTTTTTCTCACTTTACCGAGTTGAATGTGTCATGCAATTTGGTCGCATTGACACCTTCCGATTCCAGGAAGTAAGTAAAAGTCGAAAATACAATACACAAAGGGATCATTAACACGTGACTGTGCCACAAGCGAACACGGCAAAAAACTTGCGAGCCCAAAAATGAAAACCGTGTAACAACAGCCCAACAATTGGCAGGTTCATCACACCCCCACTGCCAACTCTTCCCCCAACAACGCATTAATTTCACATGAAGCAGCGCAATGGTGTTAACGGCAAACATAAATAAATGAAAATAAAGTAAACACTGGCAAAACAACAAAAAAAAAAAAAATAAATTAAATAACAACAACCAAAATGTATTGAAGGAAAGTGTCAAATTTTTACAGTTGCACTTATGCTTGCAAGTCAAAATATGGCATGCCACCAAGGAATCGCCCTCAAAAATCGGCAGGTACATTTGTAGGTGTATGTATGTATGTGTGCCTGTATTTGAATTGTATGAAACACGCCAACAATGCCAGCACAAAAGGTGAATCGTGTGGAGTGCGAAGTGTGAATGAAGTAGCCAAAAAATTAAAACCCAACTTCACACCTTTGTAAGGTTTCACGGCAGCACTTCTCGCTTTCCTGCCTTTCCTTCGGGAGGGCAAAATATTATGACAAACTGCGAGCTAAACAAAGCAACGCCTCTTGCATATACATACACATATATGTATATGTATGTGTAGAAAGATATGGTTTGACAACTCTCACTCCATTCAGTGTCGATTTTTATTTGCGTTTATGCTTTTATGGTGTTCGTATTGCATTTGTATTAATGTGATTGTGTGTTTGTGTTTATGAAAGTGCGAATTTTGTTACTTTTTATATACTCTGAGGTGGTAAAATTTTAATTACGTCGTAATATTTGGCAATTTTTTTTGTCCTACATTGTGAAATACAGTATGGAGTGCTTTCCATAAAGCTTTGGATAAAGTTTGCTGTTGAAAAAAAAAATGTTTAACGCAAAAAAAGCTCAAAAGATGGTTAAATATTTTAATTAAGCAGAATAGTACCTATGTAAATAAAGAATTTACTCAACGTATTATTTAAGCTTCTTAAATCGCTTTCTATCTCTTGAAATTGACCTGTTATAGTCAACTTAGAAGACGCTAAAATAATTAAATCCATTTTTAGTTAACCCTAACTTTCAAAAGGAATGTTTGTAAATTAGACAGCTGCCGAAACATTAGTTTCTAAATTATATCATCTCAAGTGAAGCAACTTTTGTTATTATGAAAACTAAGGATAAGAAGGAATTTCGTTGATTTTTTTCGTTTTGTGTTGAAAAATATTGGTTTTTGAAGAGAAAAAACACAGTTAAAACTTGGCTTCATGACGAGTTACCGTACACTGCCTCAGGAAAAGCCACTATCAAGGATTGACATGCTAAGTTAAGACGTGTGGAAATGAGCTCAGAAGACGGTAAATACTGTCGACTTCCAAAAGTGATTGTTACCGACGAACACACAAAAGAAAAATCCACTAAATAATTTTGGATGACGGTAAAGTGAAGTTGTTCAAGATAGCAAGCACTCTAAAGATATCAACTGAACGTATGTATACATCATATCCTTCTCAAATATTTGGATATGAGAAAGCTCTGCGCAAAGTAGGTGCTACGCGGGCGAGTTCACTTTTGGCCAAAAACAACCACGTGTAGATAGTTCAGAGCAGTGTTTGGAGATGTGCAAGCATAATCCAAGTTTTTGCGTCGATAAGTGTCCAAAGCTTGGAAAAATGAAACAATGGGCTGACAAGGGTACGGCGACTGTATTTTAGAACGCGCATAGAATACCCTGAGAAAGGAAAAATCATCAACAGCGAATATTATATAGCGTTATTAGACCGTTTGAAAGACGAAATCGCCGAAACCCGCATTTGAAAAAAAGAAAGTGTTGTTTCTCCAAGTCAATGCACCGGGTCATAAGTCAGTGAAAACGATCGTAAAAATGCATGAATTGTGCTTCAAATTGCTATATTCCCTAGACCTGGCCCCCAGTGACTGCTTTCTATGCTAAGATCTCAAAATAATGCTTGCAGAGAAAAAATTTTCGTCGAACAAAGAGGTGATTGCTGAAACTGAGGCCTATTTTGAAGCAAAGGACAAATCGTACTACAAAAATGGTATAAAAAAGTTGAAGGGTCGCTATAATATGGGTATCGCCCTTCAAGGGAAGTATGTTGAATAAAAAAACGAATTTTGCCAAAAAAATGTGTTTTACTATTATTGGCCGGAGACATTTTAATAGACCTGTTATAATTAAACAATTCAGCAAAATCGTCATTTCTCTAGGTTTTTAATCGAACACATCTTTTTCTACGAAGTTAGTTTCCAAGGTTCTATTAACAACATATAAACTTTAAAAATGTTGTACACCATTAACATAAGTTGTAGAACGCTTTCTTTGAAGGGTGCCTAATTAAATTAATAGGAGCGATATACTACATACTGTGGGCAGAAAATAAGACTTTTTAATTTAAATTTCGTACGAAAACGCATTCGTCGAAATAACTTGATTCTGTCAGTGACATCTGTGCCAAAAGTCACATCACAATAATCAGTAGCGTTTAGTATATGTTTGTCTTTTTGTGAGTGATATATTCAACAAAGTAATGTGCACAAAGTCTTACTATTTTTTGCGGGTTTAGAATTAATTTTGTGAAAACCAAAGTAACACTTCTACGTAGAACTTCGAAGTCGATAATATAGAACTCGAAATTGCTAAATCCTTTTGTTACTTCGGCAGTGTTACACAGGTATCTGCAAACGGAGGATAAAAGGAAAACATCACCAACCGTTTAAAGGAATTATTGTGTGCTCTAATTGTGGTGTAGAGCTTCTCGATCATTACGTGGCGTACCTAAATAAAAACATTCAACTCTAACTCCAATGTGTTACGAAATTCGCAAAAGTAAAATGAAGCCGGTTCGGGCATGTTTTGAGACCAGATCCAGACACATTTATTACCATGTCTTGTTAGCTATTACTCAGGTTATTCATGCTTATTATGAACCCAATTATTATGCATATACTACTATTTAGTACCCACATCTTTATAATGGTCTTAATTTATTTGGTCCTGAAACAATATTAATTTTGTCGCCTTCAAAGTAATCCTCACCAGATTATGTCGACCACTTTACCAGTCCTCGAAACACTTTTCATAAGCCCTTTTGAGGGTGGCCTTCAACTCCTTCAGCGAAAGGAAACGGGTTCCAATTCGATAATTGTTGATTTGTTTGCGAAGGTCGTCCAGAACGACCTTCAAGGGTCTCTCGACCTTTTTTGAAGGCTTTGTACCACTCGTAGGCTTGTTTGTTTTGATAAAACTGAATTACCTTAAGGCTTTCCAACCTTCGAGACAAATCCTTTGTTCCAGATTTTTATTCATTGTAAAAATCGCAACGTACTACTGAGGTGTACCGACTTAAGCGGCTTTACCAAGTACGCTATTGAATATAATATATTTTAAGTTTTTTTTTACAAAAATGTTGAAAAAATAACGGAGTTATGGGCTGTCTTCGGAGGTGCCAAAAAGAAAGTGCCCCAACTGCTGGCATTATTCCGGCCGAATGAGTAGCTAAAACAAAAAAATTCAAAAACTTTGTTAAACTTATATTAGGATTCATTAGTGTAGTAAATTTGAAAGGTACCACCAAGCTTGACTGAGAAAATTCAAATATTCAATATCAGATACACAAGTTTGGACTTGTTGTTCTCTAAAAAGAATATCTTAAAAATATAATTTCCTTACTCAAACACCGAAGGGTTCTTAACTGCAATTTTTTAATCAAAATTTCAGACAAACCTAATTGAATTTGCTAGAAAAAACACTTAAGCAACTTCAACAACATTCACAACTGCCTTTAATTAATTTACTTGTAATTAAATAGAAATTTTCGGAGATTTTATTAATTCGTCTAACCGCACTTCATAAAACGGAAAAGCTGCATGGCTGCTCAATGAGCACAACAAACGCCTATTTTCAACTGCCAAGATACACATACATACGCACACATATACAAACATACAAAGATGAGCCGTTGCAGTGGCCACAGAAGTTTATTAAAACTCAGCAACCTTAAGCGAAGTAAATTAAACTAATGCTTACCAGCATAAAGACGGAGTTGAGCAAACGAAAGCGGATGCATGCCACAAACGCATACAAATATACATACATAAATATGTATATAAGGATATATGCAAATCAGCACAGGAAGAAAGAGAAGAAGAAGAAGATTAATTTCACGAACGAGCGCTGTGAGCTTTTTATGCGCTTACCGAGATGCTGCCGGTTTACAAGCGTGGAAAAAGAGTAAGCGTGGCGTCAACAACAACAATAACAACAGCTCTTACTATAACAACAACAACAATGGATACAAAAAAGAAGCAGAGTTAATAAAATTTCCGCTTTATACTCACAACTGCATGTCAGTACAAGTGTGCGTTGTTGTTGTTGTTGTTGCTGGACTCAAGTAATAGTGGTCACGTGAAAGCAACACTTAGGCAGCAGCTGCGCGTACCATAGGAGCCACAAGAAAGTTGCAGCGCAACGGAGCCACAAGCCAGCGCTTGTAGACTGAGTGCAACTGCAAATGGTGAAGCGAGAGGGAGGAGGGGGCGGTTGAGCGTCAATGAGGGTGGAAAGTGAAAAATTTAATGCGTTAATCTTGATTCTAATAAATCTTGAAGTTGTTGCCACTTTTTCACTTTGCCAACTCTTTAGCTTTTTTTATGATATGCAACACTGTGCATTTGTATGTGTGTGCGCGCATATGTATTTGTGTGGGTAAGTAAGTGTGCGTGCACTGATAACTTTATTGGCGACGGCAGAGTCATTATGAACCGCCGCTTACCGCGCAGCTCGCTCGCCACAGGCACGAAAGGGTTAGAGGCTATTCGGCTGCGCTACAGATAAACACACACACACACACACAAAATAAATTCAAAGTTTACATGCTTAACGGTATTAGTTTAAGCCAATTTAACTACTTGCTCGCCTGCAGAAAGTGCATTTGTTGGTTGCTTTACACACACACACATATATGTATATATACAGCGGCTGGCTATGTGGACTTGCGGGCTGTGTGGCGCGACGGCAGGGGGTGCTTACATTCCGGGGTTAAATGCAACGCATTAGAATTTCCCTAAAGTAATGAAAAATACCCGTAAGTTGGTTGCTTATTCTCAAAACTTTGCCGTAAGCGGTCCCAAAGCAGCACATTTCAGACGCTCGCATGTGAATGTGTGTGTGCGTGTGTTAGTGGAAGCGTGCCGGCGTAGGACGCAGCAATGATGCGCGATAAGGCGCTTAGGAAACGGTAAGTGAGTTGGCTGCGAAATAATTTTGTGTTTATTTGGTACGACAGACGGTAATTACACTTGACGCTTTGAGTAAACTTGCTGCGCTCTTGATTCCCTTCCTCCCTCGTCTTATAATGTTTGCTGTTTTTTTTGTTTTTGAGTAGGGTGGCAAAAGGTAAAATTAGACGATAAGTTTTGTGCAACAAAGTAAAAATAAATTAGCTTATCAGGGTGTCTATTGGCCAGTTTCATTAACACTTTGGAGGCGTTTTTGAAAGCTAAAGTGGCTCTCGGCTACATAAATTGAACTTTGGTGACCAGAGATATTAATTGATTTTGATAGACATGGCTTTAATGCAGCAGGGAAATTATTTGCAAGAGGTTATTAATCTGAACAGACAACGAGAGCTTTTAAGGGACGGGTTGGGGTTTTAAGGTAAAATAAAAATTATTTTTTTCCCAATTTATTTCACAAATATGGATTGAGTAACTTTATTCGAGCCTTTTGTACATTACTGAGCACACAATATAGGGTAATTTTTTCATGCAGAAATATTGAAGCATAAGCCCCCTAAAAGGGCTTCCCCTAGAACGTCTTGAGAAAAAAAAAACACTTTGCGGTGTTCACCATAACTCGGCTGGAACTTATACGAAAATAAACAAACAAGACAAATTAGTTAATGAATAATAAAAGCTTCCTCCCATCGTTTTCTGATAGTTTTTTTTTTTCATTTAAAAATTTTTGGCGGCCATTTAAAGTGAAAGCTGTTTTTTCCACTAAAATGTTCCGCCATTTTGTGGGTTGGCAAACATCGTTAATGTTAAAAAAATGTATTAAACGATGGGAGGAGGTAGTTTATTTGTGAAAAATGTATACAAGGTTGAAGTGAATCGGTTAAGTAGTTTTGAAATGACAGTGAACACGGACTTTGGAGAACTAGTTTTGAGAAAAACTGTGAACTAAAAACGTGACGAAAAAAAAATTACCCTATAATGTCAATGGTGTGCTCAATAATGCACAAAAGGTCCGAATAAAATTACTCAAGAAATCAAGGATTAATTTTTTTTGTAGAAGCATAAGCATAAAAAGTTAAACTTAAGCCTTTTTCAGAGAATCTGGAAGTATTTGTTTGAGATTAACCGATAAACCGATTAACTGTTCAGAAGCCACATCAAAGAGATGAATACTACATTCCAATCAGTTCGGAAGCTTTATTAGCGTGGCTTTCAGCAAACCTTTTGGCCGTACGCTCCGGACCGAAGTTAAAGCAAATACTATGATAATATCAGAAAGCCTAAATGAGACTATTCAAAACAATTTTCCTACAAAATGTTGAAAACAAGGTATTCACTACGAAGCTTCTAATAGTTAGTAATAACTATTTAACTATTTTGGAACGGATAGAGCACGTCATCATAACACGAACAAATGCTGTACTGTGCTGCGGGAAGGTTAAAGTAATATTAAAGACAGACAGATTGCTCAGCTTAGCATGAAAAGTACCTTCTTCAGGGGGTTTTACTGTCATCAATAATGTTCAGTTGTAGCAAATGAACTTTTGAAAAAAATCGAAGGAAAAGAAAACAAGCTGATAGTCTATGCAGACGACATAGCTATATTGGTGACAGGCAAGTTCCTTGACGCAATTAGTAGCGAGATGAATAACGCTCTAAGGGTCATATACCAATAGGTGATATAAACAAGAGGAAAATACCGGAAAACGAATATTGTAATCTTTCTAAGGAGTTACAAGATCTGGGGCAGTGTTAACAACTTGAGATTATACCAGTACTTTGATGTGTCGGACCGTTACCAGCAAAATCTCAAATAGAAAACTGTAAGAGAAAATAGTGCTCGTCGCACCCGGCCTAACAGGGGTCTAAAAATGGTGGTTGAACAACAAAGGTTTCTCAATCTACCATCAATTGACATTGCAGAAGAGAACTTTGCTGCGAAATCAGCTGCAAGATTGACGGCGTTAGGCGTTTAATTTTAAACAACAACTTTCGGAAATAGTTTGATAATCAGGGTGGCGGTGAATAAACTACACCACATACCCTCATGCCTTATCTGGAAAAAACGCGGGAGTACCGCTTCTGCATCTATCTGATCTTATGTAGAACTCGGTTTAGATATCAAGGCAGTTCAAGGGACTAGATGAAGTATCAGAAATACATATCAAGTCTTTCTGTTCTTGAACTGTCGATATTAAAAGGACCTGATCGATTCTTCCTTATACTGAAAACTTCCAACATGTTGCTATTACAAACAGAAATACTATAAATACTTGTGGATAAACAGTTCTTTCAATAAACGGTTTTTCTATATTTTTTCACAACGTTATAATGTATATACATAAAATATAGGTCTGAATGATCGGTTTTATCAATAGGAAAATATGTGATATAGTTGTCTCGATTTGAACATTTTATGACAAATTGTCCGATTAATATGAAAATTATTAAAAAAATTTGTATAACCCCTAAAAATCTTCGACTTAAAAATTGCTGGCTCGAAACCTGTTTTATACACATGGTCTCTCAGACGAAGTTGTTCAGAATGATCCGATCGACTCACTCTAAAGGGATATGTTTCTTAGATAAATTTTATAAATATTTTTAAAAGAAAAGTGTGTCTTTAGGTTAGTTGAATTGATTGAAGTTGCTCCCTCTGAATACTTGGAATTTTTATAAAGCACTATGAAAAATGTTTCTTATTGAAAATGCAAGTATCCTGGAAGCAACTATTTAAAAAAAAATACCCCAAGCGAGGTATCGATATGGATAACAATTTTGTGCTTAAAATGTAAAGCATGTTACTCTTAGAGAGACGACAAGTGCTCCCTTTTATATTTGCTCAACGCCTTATGATTGACATTTTAGATGTAAATCAGTTACCGTCAACCTAATTGACAGAATTTGTATGCAAATATTCTCTTGGCAACTTAGAATTGTTAATTCTTATTTGGTATAATAGATATTCTGCCCACCTTCATTACCGTAAGTCTTTAGGCATGCATTAGATACTTATTCTCTAACCATCATTATATAACATGAGACAGCAGAGTCTTGATATACTATCATGACTTGATACCATATATATATTTAAAACAAGAAAAAACGTTAACTTCGGCTTTAAGGTAATATACTTTAAATTTTGCACACGTCATTTTTTCTTCAAGAAGCTGCTCATTTGTCGGAACGGCCGATATCGGACCACTATAACATATAGCTGCCATACAACTGAACCTTCAAATAAAATCCGCGTATGGAAAACTTTCACATTTGACAAGATATATTCACCAAATTTCGTAAATATATTTCGTGAAAATGTGAAAATTTTCCATAAGAACTTGATCAGATCGTTAAGTATGTATGGCAGCTATATGCAAACTGAACGATCGGTATCGTTCTTTGTATCGGACAACTTCCGACATTTGACGTGGTATCTTCAAGAAAAATGACAGGGATTGCAGCTTTTAATAACGATAATCTTCGAAAAATTGTTCAGATAGTTACTATATATACAGCTTCCATATCAAACAGACAGATTTTTCAAAATTTGCCCCTACCCAATCGACTCAGCCAAATTGGGGGACATCTGAAATTTATATATATACTTTATAGGTATGGTTCCTCCAAAGTATCTTATTTTGATCCCTAGAATATGATTTTCATAGAGCAATGGGCGATTTTTAAATCGACCCGCCCTACTGTTCAGGGTATAAATATATAAAGAGTTTCAAAACTACATTTTCCGCGTATATTTATACACTCTCCGCCAATTAGAAATAATTACCTTAGAACAATTTCAATTCGCCACTTAACCCATAATTATTTAAGCAAAGAAAAAAGCTCCAAAGCATAACAAACTAATTATTAATGCAGGCGTGCATAATAATGCATATTAAAAGTACATACTTATGTACATACAAACACATAGTCGAAAAGCTAATTAAATTCCTTGTCCAACGAATACGCACACACACACAGGTACATTAAGTGGCAGAGATTTTGTAATGCGCCCTTTGTAACAATTCATTACAGTTAAGTGGCAATTTCCACATGCATTTACGTGTCTGTATGTATGCAAATGTATATTTAAGTGATTGCAATAAGTAATACACGGACCACACGCACACATACACAGCCATATGCCGGCATTTAACGCCAGTGTCGCCACCACTTCCCGACACCACACACATAGCGAGTTCTATTGGAAGTTCTCCCGCCGAGTGGACGCCGTGAAGGACTTTTGTGGCAAACAAAATGTCAGCGTGACAGTTGTCATGGTCAAAGTTCGCTGCATACTTAACGAACGGCAACGCATTAGCCAAAGTGTCATTAGGCAGGCGAGCAGCGCAAATAAGCGTGGCCAACTGTGCAACTGTGTTTTTGTCGTTGTCGTGGCCGTCGCATGTAGGCGTTGCGGTAAGACGCTGTGTGTCATAAGGAAACGGCAGAAATAAAATTTAATTTACGTAATTTGCATGAGAAATGACGGTTGGCGTAACCCTTTTCACTTATTCATGGCCAGTTGCATGCTGGCTTGGCGTGCGTGGGTGGTGGGGGCTCGGACGCGTGGTGCGCTTTTGTGGGCGCACAATCGTACGTATGCGGTAAGCAGTGAACGCCTCAAATTATGCATTGCATAATTTCTTATGTACAAATTGAAATGCAAGCTGTTTGCGTCGGCAGCCTTTTTTATTATGTCATGCCCTGCGTTCTATTTTTTAACGGTTGTCAAAACAAATTTAACAAATTTGTTATTTGCCACAAACAATGTGGTGGAGTGGCTGGAGGTGGGTGCTTAAGTACTGCCACGTAAGTGCATTAAGTGAGTTGTTGATGTCTTTAAGTTCTTTGTATTAAAAGTTCGACTAGGTAGAACTATGCTGGAAAAATGTTTATTCCGACATATTTCGGTATTTTATGGTATTCTAGCATTCATATATCTTTATTAGTTTAAAACTCGTATCAGGGCTTATCAATATTTTGGGAAACATCGACCAAGCATCAATTAATAAATATTGTTTTAATTTTAATTTCAAGCATGTCGAACGAGTGTTTTAGCGCGTTGGCCGGCATGGCCGCCAGTATGCCATTGCAAGCCTTTTGAATGGCCTCAACGTCTGCATAACGCTTTCCTTTCATGGGCAAATGCATTTTTCCGAAAAGGAAGAAGTCGCACAGTGCCATATCAGGTGAATACGGGGAGTGGTTAATGGTTAAAATGTGATTTTTGGTCAAATAATCGGTCACAAGCGTCGAATCGAATGTTGGATTCTGAGCAATTTTTGGTCGTCAGTCAATTTGTGCGGAACAAACGGTGCACACACCTTTCGTAAGGTCAAATGTTCGTTCAAAATGCGATAAATCGATGTTTTGAAGATGTTCAATTCCATTTACATGAATTTCAATGATGATTTCGGATGATTTTTGATGAATTCACGCATAGTTTCGATGGAATTTCCGGCGATCACGGATTTTGATTGGCTCACATGTCGATCGTCATTTATGTCCTCACGACCGCTTTGAAAACGTTGAAACCACTCGTGCACTCTGCTACGGGATAGGCAATGATCGCCATAAACTTGTTTCATCAATTGAAATGATGTTAAAACAAAATTTAATGTTGGCTCTTTGTTCGAAGCTCATTTTCACACCGATAACACAAACATACTGACACTTAAAACGCAATAACTTCACTTCCAATCGATGAAATGTCATGAAATTTACTGGACAATCGATAAAGATAGCAGATTCTAACGCCCCAGTCGATCATATAGATGGAGTCACCAGGGGACGCTAAACTCAAAAAGTTCTTTTTGCTTTGAAATGCACCTTGTATATAGTATAAATGCCCAGGATGTCGAGGTTAGTTGAAATCCGTATGAGTGTATGTCCGTCCGTTTGTCTGTGCAAGCTGTAACTTGATTAAAAATTTAGATATAGTAATGAAACTTGGTACACGTAGTACTTGGCACCCACTATTACAGTTGCGGAGGACACCTGTAGGCTATACCCTCTCTTTTAATGGATTCTATTGGAACTACTTGACCAATTTCTACTAAATTCGGAGTGTGTGCTTATTTATACATTTTTATTATACAAAGTACAAATCTGACCACGTCTACCTCTCTTATAACTAAATTTTGAAATCCATTTGATTCTTTAACTTTAACAATTAAAATATCAACGAAATTATATCAAGATTTTCATTTCATCATACGCCCAAAAGTTTGGCGAAAACAGACTCTAACTTTTCATCGACCAGCCACCAAAGAGAGCTGATATTTTGTCGAAAATAACGGTCAATGTAAGAGTTACCAGGTTGCTCAATAAGTTTTGTCGTTTGATAGGAAAAGCACAATTTGTTGATTCAAATACACTTTATTATTATTCAGTATAATCTTCCTGAACATTAATACACTTGCTCCAACGATCCTGCAATCTGTGGATCCCATCCCTGAAGTGAGAATCCGGAAGGTCTGCAAAATTCGCTTAACAGCCGTAATGACCTCTTCATTTGACGAAAAACGCTTGGTACGCTTAAATGTTTAGAGTTCTGGAAACAAATGGAAGTCGCTGATGGCCAAATCTGGTGAATACGGTGGATGTTCCAAGGATTCGAACTTTAATTTATGGATTTTAGTCATTGTCAAAAAATAAAAATGCTCTTGTGACACGGTGCATTGTTCTGATGAAAAAGGATTTTTTTCTGCAAACCGGGTCTTTATTCACGAATTTTTTCCAAGTGATGCCATAACCTTCTTGGCCGATTTCCGGACATGAAGTATTTTCGAAGCCGAACAATCAGTTTCACATCACTCTTTAGCCTTTTGTTTTGATTCAGGATCATGGTGATAGACACAAGTCTCATCCGTAGTGATGAATCGATACACAAAATCCACTTCATCCTTTTTACAACCTTCCAAATGTTGCTGAGAAGGTCGCAATCGAAAGTGTTTTTCCAGCTAAAACCAAAAATTTCACTTAAAATATGGATCACACTGCTTAATGAGATGTGTAGAGCCTCTACTAAATCTCTCTTAGTAAATCGACTCTGTTTCAAAAACATTCGGTACTATTGTTTTACTTTCCTTTTTTTCGCATGATTAAAGTTTTAGTGCTTTATCAACGTTCCATTTCCATATTTTGTCGTTTCATTACCAAGTCATTTCGTTTCATATCACTTGTTCCTCAATTATAAATTATATGCATTTCTTTACGTCTCATCAAACAACGTTCCCTTCATTTTCATTCCATTTCATTTCATTTCCATTTCGTTCTATTTCCATTCGTTCCATTTCCTTTTACACCATTTGTTCCCTAACTACAAATTGTATATGATTTTATTATATTTTTATTTTTCTTTTCGTCTCCCACAATTATAATTTTGATTAACCAGAATTTATAGCATGCCATTAGGCGCTTAAGATTAATCAAATTTTAATGCGTGTGAATACATAATTTTTTGTTTAACAAAATATTTTATTACGCGCACAATTTAGCAGAATTTGTTAAATGTCAACCCTGACCCCTCAATGCGCCACGGTTTTACCAAACCGAAAGCGTATGTTCAATTATTTCAGCAGCGCCACCCCTCCCTCTATGAGCGCAGCATCCATTTCGTAGCCATCAAGTTGACAAAGGAATGCACATAAATTTGTTTAGCGAAACGTAAATTCGCATTTAAAAATGTGCGAGTTTTACCTGCGGCAAATAAGTTGTTGCTGTAACCCCTCCCTCATTTGCCTCCATTACGCTGTAGCTATTGCCATTTCTTGACGGCCAACGGAAGTTAACGTCTGCCCGTTTTTCGTTTCACCGAAATGAATTTTACACATTTTCTCTCATTCGCTTTCGACTTTCAACGCTCCTGTTTGCCGACGCTTGTTTAGGGTCTCTGAGTTTCACTTACTGTCGCGTCACTTTCGAAATGAGTGTTATATTTCTTCATGTAAATTGGCAAAATTTTCTTTCATGTACTTCGCTGTTGCCGCGCTTATACCCTCTTTCTCATGTGCGTATAACTGTTACAAGGACATTAGCCAGAAATTTGTCATTTAGAAATGTGAAACGCAGATTTCTCACCGTTTTCACGCTGCTAAAATTTATTTGTTTACTTGATTTGTGGCAGTAATATATGAAGGTATATATTTGTGTGTACCGTTATTGCCGGGACTTCATAAAAATTCTTTTTGCTCATAAACGGAAATGTATTCTAATTTGTGTGCCTTTCCGCTCGCACTTTTGTAACAAATTTCCAACATAATGACAATTTTTCTAAGGCGTCGACGGTGTGTGGGCTGGTTATTAAAATTTTCTGAAGGTCATTAAGTCGTTGAACAATAAAAAAAAGCTTAAAAGGGTTATGTTGCGTTTGGAGTGATGCATGAAATTAAAAAGTGGCTAGCAGAGGGACTGAGCAGTTAGTTTAAGTACTTTAAATATCTTACACGCACCTGTTGGGAGAATAAAGCAATGTTCTTTATTTTAAAATGTATTATTGTTGTTGCTTTCAATATAATCCAAATTCCGAGAAAAATATGTCTATTAAAAGAAATTTATATCAAAAGCCAACACAAGACAATCCAAATTTTAGAGAAATATTTAATAAATTAGAGGACATTAGCAATTCGATTTTTAATTGATATGAGATTAGAGCATTATTTTGACCGAAACCATTAGGATAAACCTTATAGACATCGGGAGTAGATACCTAAGGTACTTTAAGTTAATAAAATTTTGAAGCTGCCAATTCAGACTGAACCTTCGCAATCGATATAAATTCTCTTCTTGGATTGATTTTTTTTGATCGTATGAATTTTGATCTCCATATGTTAATTGGTGAGGGACGTGTGAAAGAGGATCGGCACACAGCACCTCTTCGCTTATTTTAAGGCTGATTTTGACAGCACGAACAAGAGCTGCCTTTACGCCAATTGGTCTGATAACAAACGAGGGCAAGACGAAATATCTCCTGTCATCAAAAAAACAGTCATCTCACTCGCGACTTGGCTCTCACGTCACTGTTGACAGTCATAACTTCGAAGTTGTAGATAATTTCGTCTATCTTGGAACCAGCATTAACACCAACAACAACGCCAACCTCGAAATCTAACAGATGCTACTTCGGTCTTAGTAGGCAACTGAATGATAAAGACCTCTCTCGACGAACAAAAACAAACCTCTATAAGTCACTAATTATTCCCGTCCTGCTATATGGTGCAGAGGCATGGACGGTAACGAGTAACGAGTTTCCGATATAACGAGTTTCCGAGAGAAATGTTCTGTGGAAGAAGATGGAACGATGAGGTGTATGAGATATACGACGTCATTGACATAGTTCAGCGAATTAAAAGACAGCGGCTACGCTGGCTAGGTCATGTCGTCCTTATGAATAAAAACACTCCAGCTCTGAAAGTATTCGACGCAGTACCCGCCGGCGGAAGCAGAGGAAGAGGAAGACCTCCACTCCGTTGGAGACATTAGGTGGAGAAAAGTTGATACGACTAACACCCAGGAAAGAGAAGATGTTAATTAGTGGTTCCTTGGCAGCTGTTTTGTTACGACGCGAAGAGTTTTGGTGGAAATTTTTACACCGAAAAAAGTGAACAAAGGATTTGTTTGAAATTTTGTGTTTCCAAGGAAATCATGAGTCATAGAAATTGTAACAAAAGTGCTTTGAAGAGTTTAATTTATCACGAACTCAAGTATTTGAGTGGCAAAAAGCACGCGATGATGGTCTGGAAATTATTGAAAACTTGCCTCATGTGAGTGGTCCATCCATCTCTTTAATGACGATAACACAGAACCGTTTCTGTTAACGTGTTCTGTTAAAGAATCAGTGCCTCAGAATCATCTTGTTAACACTACAGAGATAGCAGACATTTTTTATGGATCAATCCAATACGTACTGGTAAATGTTTTGGCAAGGAGAAGTCAAGGTACATCACAGTGGTGATGCGGTAAACTCGGTAGTATTCTCAAAAATTATTCCCGCAGTGAATTTGGTAGTTTACGTACTTACTTGAACATATTATTTTTTTGATGATGTATTTTAATTTGGCTGTTTGGTTGTCGTTCAAAACGGCGCTAAAGTAATCAAATATTCTATCTGAATGTGACACTTTAAAAGAAGACTTTGTTATTTTTCCAAGAAAATTGTATAGGATAATTATTTATTTGGGAGAGTCTGCGTAGAGGGAGATATTCTTATTACTCGAAATAATATCTTTTGGCATATTTTGTAGGGTTCATGACCAAATAATAGGGATATTTTCCATTATAGAAATCATATATGTTTGATCTAATACTTTCTATGACGTCCTAAATCAAATGGCGTAAGAAAGGAAGAAATATTCACCCTTCCTACCCCAAAGATGCGAGTATTCGCTATTTATACTGCATATACAAATAGTAACATACTGTAGCACACATTGCTGTTATATTTGAATAAGTGAAATATATCAAATAAACTCTCCAAAAATCAAGCGTATCCACTAGGGAACAGTTGACCACAGTTGATCTCACATGCCATCAGGATCTTCTTTGTCCTCTTCCGACATAAAGTGCTGCGCTACACTGTACCTATGGATCTGGCGTGAGACAGGAATGCTTTGATCGATGACTAGCTGTTGCGTGATTGCTCATTTCAAGGTTCATTTTATTGTAATCATTGAA
Source organism: Bactrocera neohumeralis (assembly GCF_024586455.1). Lineage (NCBI taxonomy): Eukaryota > Metazoa > Arthropoda > Insecta > Diptera > Tephritidae > Bactrocera > Bactrocera neohumeralis. The sequence continues at coordinate 22,080,704 of NC_065921.1, forward strand.
ATTCTAACTAAACACAAATTGTCAAAACTGTATAGAAGAAGATAAAGTAAGAAAAACCTAGCTACTTTTTCCTCATTGTCCAGCTGAGGTTAAAAGATCTGGGCAGCCAAACAAAATCCAACTCGTGTAAGATTTGAAACCGTACGACCGTGTTGCTTGTTGCATCGCACGCATGGTGAACGGGTCCCAATCAAGATGGCCACAGTTACATCCTCGAAAAGTCACTATTTGGTGTGCTCTATGTATGGGTAGGGGGTATTTTATATAATAGTGGGTTTTTCAATAGAGACGCTACAGAAGTAGACCGATAGGTACGGCAAAAGATCCCATATTTTTTCTGCTTTTTTGCCATTTCTCTTCAGTAAGGTTTATCATTTCATCATGAAAGAATATAGTATAGTATATATCGACGAGTCGAAATTATTAAAATATACTACTGAAATTGTTTTTAATATAATAAAAACACTTTGGGATTTTAATGAAATTCTTGGAAGATGCTGATGTGGGCAAAATTTGGTCCCAATAAGTCGGCGCTACATGTCATACCAATAAAAAATTAATTTGTTGAATGAAATTATAGAAGTGTACCCCTCGTCTTGAACCTGTGACGTGAGATCATTTAACACCCCTGGACTATTTTTGTAGAATTATGTGAAGGCACTTGTTTACGCAGTAAACCCGATACAATTGGCAGCAAGCAAGAGAACATTTCGCGCTTTATTGCGGCTCCAATTATCCTAAAAAGTTGTCGAATCTTTGGCCTCTCGCCTGGATTTTATTGAAACCATCTGTTTAAAACATAATGAGAATCTTTGAAAGAAACGCAAATATCTCATTCATTCTCATTGGACACAATTAAATTTAAGCTTAAGCAGACATTAGATCAGCACGTATTTCATTAGTAATCTCCAATTACACTTCCTTATTAGCCCAAAATGATGTGTCTACATAATTCTGCATTGAAGTAAATACTATTTCTGCGGTTGATTTATCTTTTTCGCTACAACAAATCAATTTCCTGCCCAATATTAGCTGCACAATAATCCACAATTACACGTGGCGCCACAAACCTGATAACAATACGCATATCAATGAGGCATTCCACATGTGTTCACGCACACGCTCCACGAGATACCTGGCGTGGCTTGGCGTGGCGCACAAATTACGCTCCATTGCGTACAAATCGTGCGCGCAGACTTAAAATAATAAATTTCACCTATTTCAACAAATCGCTAGAAAATCATTTAAGATGCCAAAAGCCGAAAAAAGTTCTGCCAATAGCACAAAAAATCTAGGAGCGAACAGAGCGTGAACATGAAGTAGCAAAAATAACAGTTATCGACAGGAATGCCAACAATGTCGACAGGCATATCCGCCAGGCATTCAAACGTTTGCGGCAAACTCCACACAAAATCGTGTAAAAGTCTTCGAATTCGAGAGAAAAATAAAAAACGCGCCGAGAAATGCTGCGAAGCAACAATTGCGAAGACTGGCTGAGGAGTTGGAGACAAAAACAAACGGCAAAGCAATGAAACGGTAATGATTCGGCAATGTGAAACGACGCAAAGGCAAACAACGCGAAACGATTAATATTCATTCCGTGTCGCGCGTATATCACTTTTTATTTCCTAGGCGAGCAATAAACGTGCGACTGCTGTTGGAGCGGTAAGCATAAGAATGGCATAGCGCCGAAAAGTGTACTAACATTTTTGATATTTGGTCAACAATGCAAAGCTTTTAGGGATTTTTAATACTTTTTGGAAATTTTGCTTAAGAAAGTAAGGTAAAGTATAGACTTATGTGTGTTTACTGTTGTTAGTCGACAAATGGTGGGTTCTATAAGTTTTAGTTTGGCTCTGGAGGTTTGATACGTTTTAGAAACCGCTCTTACATGCCAGCATAATTTCTTAGCGAGACCGCCGACAGTAAAATTTCCTTAATTGGTTTCGAGTTGCCTTCGCATCCAAAGCATTCTTCGAATTTGACCCCTCGAGGAATTTTTGGTGCACCCCGATTTTAAAAAAATTATGTCTGATAAAACATTTAATAACAATATAAACGTTCACACCGAAGCTTATAATTTAAATGGTAGAGAAAATTAAAGAAAAGCGGTTAATCAATTTACGTCCATTATTTAATTGATTTACAAACAAGCCTGATTTGCACATTTCTAAAGAAGTCTTTTATGATATGTAAAGTTAAAGTCAACTTACTTATCTTTAGGTTGTCTCAGACAGCTGTGTCCTCAGCATGGCCGGGGATCACACTAAGACTATTATGTCCAGTATAGCTGGTCGATTTCTTTCTTTAAAATCGCGTATGCAAGAAACGTTCTAAAACCGGTTTTAGACCTTTAGTATCTTAAGGCAAAATTATTCAGAATGATCTGCAGCATATTTCCGGACCTTCCAGGTGAAAAGGTGGACTATGAACTACCTGAGCGGTTGACAATCATTCGATTGTTTCGAGGTAAAAACTCCACATTAAGAAGAATTATACAGATCTAATCTCAACATTTCAAAACTCCCTCAACCACTAGAAGCAATTTCCGCCATCTTGTAGGCAGATGTTTACACGATATGGCTAAACGGCTATCTCATTGACCTTTCTCACTTCTTTTCTACAAGGAACATAACACTCTCCCCCTATAAATCAACAGTGACATATTAATGAACTGGATGAAGAAATACATATTGGACCTTAAAATAAAAGTCGATGACTTTAAATTTCGACTGTTAATAATCCTAAGATTTTATGTGTAACATTCGAGAGCCAGTGTTCTTTCAACCTCATACGACCACGATAACTGCCAAAGCACAGAACCGCAACAATATTCGGAAGTAAAGAAACGTTGTTGGCAACATGCCAGGCAATCTTCCGATGCAGTGAAATGCAAACGAAGAAGCTTCAAATGTGTCAAAACACTGCACTCCGGATTATAACAGTAATCCTCTTGAAGTCTCCGGTCGAACAATTCACAGCGAGGCCAGTATGCTTCCGCTTAAAAAACATATCAAATTTCTCTCCAAGCAATTTCTGCTGGGCTGTTTTCACAGAAACCACTTCAGACACGCACTGACCACCGTTCACAATAGAGCCATTAATACCTTCACCGACTCCCTCTCAGTAAAAAGCTTACTTGGAGTCGAACCACCTATTGCAGACGAAGAGTTCGAGTTGGTGCGTTAATCGAGAGTCCCCATTGCGAAGCTTCGTTCTGGATACTGTAGCAGGCTAAACTCCTACTTATCCAGAATCGACCGTAACATACCAAATATATGTCCAGCATGCAATTAGTCTCCGCTTGGCTCTAACCACCTCTTTACATGTTTCTTCTTAGGGGTGTTATTATATTTCCCCTATTTAATCTGTACGGCTAAAAGTATGAGATCAGAGGTATTTTAGACTTGATCTGGTTCGAGGAGGAAGTCTTGATTTGATTCATCTTGTTAATCTCACCGCATGAATTCCGATCCCACAGTGTCCAGTTAGAACTCCTGCATCCATATTTTTTGACAGCGATTAGTTCACGAGACCTCATCAGTCTTACCTTCTATAAAGTTTAGAGCTTTGTAATGTCGTTATAATTGCAGTCAACGCACATAACATACTAAAGCTTATTTAGAGTCCAATCACTCTCTTTTCCTTTTTAAGAGCAGTGAGGGAGATAGAGGTAATTTTCTCCAGCGTCCGGAGCTCCCAGCGGAGCCAACTGCTCTGCGACAATTTCTAATGAATAAAATATCAATAAATTCATGGATTAGGGAACATGTATCCTTCATCCTTCCCGGACCGCCGTTTTCCCTCAACGGACCCTTTTGAGAGGTAAACGTAGTGAGAGTTATATATGTATGCTTTTTTCATATTTTAAAGCTATATGCCAAATATATGATTTATAGTCTTTCAAAGTGTCAAATTCGTGTTATGCCCCTAAAGGTATGCTTCACTAAAACTCAATTTTAAAGTTAAACAATTTGAATCAACTAAATTTGGTGTGCCATGGATTACTATTCCTGGCTAATACATCCTCTCAGCAAATAGATATGTCTGTAAATAAAAAATAGTGTGTTAGGTGTATTATTGGACCACAGAGCATCACAATCGCTTAATGGAGGTGTTGGGGTTTCAAGTTAAAAAAACGACTTTTTTCCGAATTTATTTCTTACATAAGGATTCAGTAATTTTTTTCGGAACATTTGTATATTATTGGGCACACTTTTGACAATATAGGATAATTGGAACGCTAACCCCTGCCTTAAGTCAGCGAACGTCACTCGTACAACGCATTTTTTTCAACTAAACGAAATCGGAAATATCAGTTTAGATCAAATATGCATTATTTTAAACCATACGGTTCGACGCACCAAACCGCAAATATAAAGAATAAAATTATTTTAAAGAAAACTCTTCGTTATTTTGCCAATTACTTGTGTACTCGCTAATTCGTTGCTTCGTTGATTTGTACCTTATACTGCCACGCCCAGCCGTTTCAACGCTTGCCATTACTGTTTGGTAATTGCATACCTTACCTCCAAGCATAGATATCACATTACGCAGACATACTCGAGAAGCCAAGCACATAAACACGTATAAGCTAGCACCTACACACACACGTTCAACGTGCTTTTACGGCGCGCGCCACGCATACAAAAGCGACTGACAAAAACTGTTGTTGTGAAATTGGATTCCAGCATCTAACATCGCATTGTTATGAGAAATGAAAATTGAGAATTATTGGCAGCACGGCGATGCATTGAAGCGTCTCTACGAGCGCCATTCAGCCAGCCAGTCGAACGGAGCCAAGTCAAGCATTGAGCCAAACGACCAGTTGCCATACGAAATCGCCTGCATCATCACTATACACAGTTCACATTGTTGTTGTTGTTTTACATTTTTGGCATACACATGGCATTTGTATGTGTGTCGGGGCTCCGGGGTACACATCCCTTCATGCATTAAACTCTCCATTACATTTCGGATTTTAACAACGTTTTCCACGGTGATGATGTTGCACAAACAAACATTTGACTTGTTGTGCTGCCAAAGCGCGTGTCCAGCACAGGTGTTGCCTTGCATTGTATTCGTATGTGCTGTGCGCGATGTCTACCGTTATTGCTATTTTCATTATTGTTTAAAATGCTTTGCAGCTCCGTTGCTTTCCGCTTCTTTTCCTCTTCCACTCTTTGTTGTTATTACTGCATACGTTGTTGTTGTAATGTTGGAATTGATATCTCGTTAGTTCCGTTGTTGATTTTTTTGTTGTTGTTGCATGTTGTGATGACTTAAGAAATTATCCGAATTTCAGCTGTTGAATGACGAATAGCTGGTGATGGGCACGAGCGGCGAAGCGGTTTGCGCAATTTACAGTGGGTTGGTGTGGCATAAACTTTCCGTAAAAATTTGATGAGTAGGTGAATAATTATGGACGAAAGAGCTTAAACGATTACTTGTTGTTGTAATTCCTGTAAGTTCTAATTTTGTAAGAATATTCTTAGTTATTTCATATCTTGTAACATTGTAATGCTTGAGGAACTCGGACACAACATACAGGTACAGTGCACTATTGTCGAAATCCCAGCCAATTTTTTCCAAATTTCAAGTAAATTTTAACTTCACGTCGTTTTTGTTCGTAGAAATTGAAACAAACATGTCAGAACACTGCACTCCGGACTACGACAGGATGCCTCTTGATGTCTCCCACCGAATATCTTAAGGAGCATAAGGAACTCCTCTTCAAACAGTTTCCGCTGAGGTGCTTTCGCAGAAATCATCACTGCAGTCATCTGCTTGGAGCGGAACCGCCTCTTAGGGGTATCAAGAGGTCCTTCCTAAATTACGCCGACAACATAAAACAATACGTCGACCAGATTTCGGACGCAACAAAATTCAGGAATGCATTGACCATTCACAGTGGAGCCATTAATACCTTCACCGCCTCCCTCTCGGTGATTGGGGTACTTGGAGTCAAACCATCACCCATTGCAGACGAAGAGCTCTATTTGCCGCGAGAATCGAGTGTGACTCTTGCGCAGTTTCGTTCTGGGTACTGTAGCAGATTAAACTCTTACTTATCCAGAATAGACCCTGGCAATCAAACATACATACATATGTCCAGCGTGCAATGAGTTCTCGCATGACACTAACTACCTCTTTGAATGCCCTGCCAACCCTACACATATGAAACCCTTCTCCCAATGGTCCGACCCCGTCGAAACAGCACGTTTCTGGTCCTACCGTTAGATGGCGTCGATGACAACTTATCTTATACTTAACATCCCAATCTAAGGGAGATTGGGTACCCGTTACAAAAACAACAACTATGTATTGGCTTCAAGCCAATTCTAATGAATTCGTTTCTATTTCTTAATAACTCGGAAATGTCACTTGAAGAAGCTTTTAGTTTCCTTTGGTGCTAACACTATAAAACTTTCAGTATTAAGCCTCATGGAACCTCTTTTGCTCAATATTGGCATTGGTTTAACACCATTCCGGAACAGTACTCGCGAGTCTGGTAAAGCGCTGATTATCAAATTCTCAAAACTGTGTGCATTATTTCTTCTCTACGCCTAATAGAACTTAGGTCTTTCCTTGTTTGGGATCATTAAACCAAAAATACCATATGATCAAATTTGATTCAGACTAATCAATTTAAACCACGCCTTACAACCGAATTAAAAAAAAAAAAAATTTATTTTTTGGAACAAACATATGACATAGAAATATGTTCATGTTAGGTTTGATAACCGTATATCAGTTAGTTCTTGTTTGCGAAGCGAAAAATTTATCCGGCAATTACTACCATGGAACAGCGAGTTTTCTTGAAATTTTGTTTCCAACGTAAACACGAGGAAGTCGAACAAGTCATTCTGTGAAAGCTTTCTTCATGCGCATCATAACGATAAAATCGAAAAAATTAAAGAAACATTGCTGGAAAATCGTCATGTTGACAGGAGAGAGAAAAAGAGAGAAAGCAGAAGATCTCGACCTTTCTTATGAATCCACACAGCATATTTTGGTTATTGTTTTTGGGTACGAAGCGCGTCAATGATACGCTGTATTTTGCCCTGACAACGGAGCTGAGGACTGTAGAAATAAACGCATCATTATGATAACGCGTGAAAAAATCCAAAAATCGCTGAAGGCACTGAAGACGCTGCCAACCGACGCTCATAAAAAGTGTATTAGATTAAGCGTTGGTGTTCTTGTATTGGCCCAAAAGGAGCCTATATTGAAGTTGAATGTAAATATTTGTTTGAAAACACGCGAAAATTTAAAATTTTTTAGTCAGTTCGCTTAATATTTCATCTGATTTAATTATTTGAGCTTTCAACTTTGATTTTAAAATAGATCCCATCTTAAATCACTTGCTTGACATTCTCATGCTTTGTGGCTAATTTACCAATTTTAAATGGATGGTGGGGAATAAAAATAATATTTACCAAGTAAACAGTGTTTTTCAACAATTTTGTTCCCAGGATTTTTTTTCAAACACACCACGTTTAAGTTAGCCACTGTGGCCCAATGAAATACCTCCGACTATTTCATTTAGCTGCCATTCGTATGGGACTAAACGAATAAACGGTAGCAGCTAAATGACTTTGGTTTCGTATAACCCACCCAAACTGCCCCCGAGGAGTCAACACGAAAGCAAAAACAAATGCAGAAGAGTTGGAAAAGAATCGACGTCAGCTGGCGTAGCGATACCGCCTCCTCTCGTTACAACAACAATATGGCAAAGGCGAGTCAACGAAATTCACGCCATTTAAAACAACAATGAACAACGATATACGTAGCAGCGCTGCTGCCCGAGAACGTGTAAAACAAGATGGACCGTCCCTCAAATTACTGCAGGGATCAAAACAAATGACTCGAAACAAAACCTAGCACAGCGAGCAAAGGCGGTAGACAAGTAGGAAATACAGCAACTGTGAGTGCGAATATAAATACAACTACAGCAATAACAAGTTAGCGGCAACAAAGACAATAAGCCGGTAGATAACAAAGGAGTCAGTACAATAACAAATGCAACAATATTGAAGAAGGAGACGAATATTTTAAGCCAAGGAAAGCACAGGAAAGCAAGCAAGGGCTGGCAAAGGCAAAAGATTCGTGGTGCTCCTGAAGATGAAACGTAGGAGCAACCACAGCCTCCGAGTCCGGGTCCGTAGTCGCTGAATGAATTATAAACGATTTCTCAAACGTTTATCCTTAGGAAATAGGGTGTACACGGGGCGGGGGCGGCAATGATGTACCTACGTAAGCTGAGGCAAAACTGCAACAAAAAAAAAAAAAGAAATATCTGCTTTTATTTGGAGGTGTTGAGTTGAGCAGCACCTAATAGCGAAGTGGCGAGTAAGGCTGGCAGGCGGGGGTGTGCGTGTTGGTCAGATAAATGCCGCATCATTGGAAATTTATTTGTGCGCTGCATTGCAGCTGTAATGGCTCATTTTACTTGCCGCCAGCTAAGCCAGTCTGGTCAGCCGACTAGTCAGTCACTCATTCATTTGTGCAAAGCGATTTAGAGAAGGTAAACGAAAGGTGGAGGAGAAACCAGCTGAAGATAAATGTGCTAGGCGTTTGTGTCGCTAGACAAATACAACATGAAATAGTTGGTCATCCGTAAGAGTCAAACCGACACACAGCGTTGACAACAACCGCTCGTTGGAGGTGGTCGACAGCCAACAGCTGTAAATATCATGGCTGTAATATTTATTTGCTTCGATTTGCTAGTCAAGTTGCTGCTTGTCGGTCTGCCAAAAGTGCTGTGTTGCTCGTTGTTATCGTTATTCAATTGTAGCCGCTTGTTGCTCACATATTCTCCGTTTCACGCTTGACTTTATGGTTGTTTACCACTTTGCTTTGCTTATCCTTTCTCATAGTTTATCAGCATAATCAGCTTGTGTTGTTGTACCGCTTAACTTTAGACGAAGTGAATCACTTTATTTTTGACATTAGTAACGATACACTACTTTATGGAGTAACAAAAATTATTATTTTTCAAAGTGAAGGTGAAAAATATTTTGAAGTGCATAGACGCCAAAATTTGAGAAGATTTTGGGACTGTTTGTTCTACCAGGTCAATTGAGAAGCCCCCGGCCTGTCATAACAAAACACATTTTTTAAGAAAATTCGTTTTTTTTGTACAACATAGTTCTCGCCAAGGGTTATACAGTGATTATGGCGACTCTCCAACTTTTCGATACAAGTTTTGTAGTACGATTTGACCTTTGCATCAAAATAAGTCTCTGTTAAGCATTCATTTGAAATTCGAGAAGTGGAAATAGATATTAGGAGCCAGATGTGGACAATACGGTGGATGCGGAAGCAATTCTAGACCTAATTCATGGATTTTTCCCATCGTTTTCACTGACTTGTGACACGGCCAGTCTTGTTGAAACGCTTTTGATGATCCCTCCTTTTTCAAGATAGTCAATAAAAATTATTCCACGCGCATCCTAAATACAGACGCCATAAGCTTGTCAGCCGACTGTTGCGTTTTTCCACGCTTTGGAGCAGGTTCATCGTATGCAGTCCACTTGGATAACTGTCGATTGGACTTCGTAGTGAAATGATTGAACCACATTCTATCCACTGTAACATATCGATGCAAAAACTCGTGTGTATTACACTTGAACATTCTCAAAGACTGCTCCAAATTATTAACTCCTCGTTGCTTGTGCTCAAAAGTGAGCTGGCGCGGCACCCACTTTGCACAAATTTTTCTCACAGCCACATATTCATGAATGAGAACTATATTATTTCAACACGCGAAGTAAGGATCCGACAGCTGTCACATATCTACACGCGGTTGAAGGTTAAGGCTAACTAAAAATCATTTGAACTCAGTTCTATCTATGTGTCATGCCGGGGACATTTTAATTGAGCTGCTAGAGTTAAGAAAAATAAGTATTCCAGAAATCTCAACTAAAGTGGTAATTAATATTTTTCCTTCCTTTGATTTGTAACCTTATTATTATATTGGTAATCCCAATAGACTTAGCTTATTTAAGCATACTGTATTCAATGGATTTTAACGGTTCGATATAATTTCGGGTTGTCTATGTACTAAAAAACAGCTATAAGTCGATACGTAGGTTATATTTCATCTGTTAAATAGATTTTGGTCGAATATTTAACTGGGGATAAGTATACTATAGTTCAGTTTTGGATGATCTTTGGTTTCGACATTATGGCAAATAACGTTTCGGAGCGGCAACAATTTAGTCAAGAATAGGTTTTGGAGTGTAAAATTTCTCTCCGGCGAGTCGTTCCCTAACTGGATAACTGGACTTCACGGGAACTTGGTCAGTGCTGGATTACAATTCTTTTGGCCCTAGATCGATTGTAAGAGATCCGGTGAATTTTTAGCCCTCAGTAAGCCTAGCGCCTTCCTAGTTGTGGGAGTTCTAACAAATCAATGTCCTGTCGGCCTCAATACAGTAAATTTGAGAATCTTACCCGACGCCAGCTGCTGCAGCTGTATAGAAGAAGACAACATGTTTGTCCCGCGTTCGATGCAAATAAAAATTAAACGCCTGCGAAAATTTCTAATGGTCACAAGGCCCTTTGCTGACTTATAAGTTCGAAACACAGGAGCTTTATCTTTATGGCATCATAAAATACTACTTATAGCAGTCGAAGTGCGATCTTTGGATCAGTCATCATACCTAACCTAATGTGAAAATTGAGCAGAGGCGATCATAAAAAAAAAACAGTTTTCAACCAAATCAGTTAATTTCAATCTTTCTCCAATAAGCGGCACCCACCTTTAACAATATTAAATTTAGCTAAACTACGCAAACTTGAAGTGGCATAAGCTTCACCCAGCAGGTGGCCACACTGCGAAGCATATACAGCACTTCGAAAGTGGTCGGAACTAGAATGTAAGTATTACAAGCAGCCAAATCGAAAGCTAATTAAATGTAATCTCTGGGACGTGTAACTATTTCCATTTGCAATGCCAGAAATTCCAGCAAACTTATTGCTACGCGCGACTCCGCAACGCTGCGCATAAATATTCAGGATTTTATTTCATGGATAAAGTAATTGGTGAGACAAATGCCATGTCTGTCATAAAGTTGCAGCGACGCGTCATGTTCCGAGCTCAAGTTAATCAATAATTAATATGCTTCGAACGCCAGTGATTGGCGGCGCTGACGCTGCGTAAGGTACGCCAAGCGGATGTCTTCGTTGGCAGTGAAGCGTGTGTGCCGGCGACGCATTCATTGATTGTCAGTGGCAAGCAGTGGCTGTCACGTAGCCTAAGTAGAGTAGTTAAGTAAATTGTAGTGCCATAAATGCATGTAGACAAGCGAATATGCTGCAATCATAGTTGGGCAAACTAGTTTGTGGCGTAAGTTGAGGGGTAGCGGGGTAGCTTAGATCATTGTAATGATAAAATCATTCTACAAATACAAGTATTAGAGCCTTAATGATTAATGGTACAGTACCAAGAATTTGGAATAATGGTAATTATGGTAGCTAGCAGGGAACCGATGTTGAAGCTACTGTAGCAGTAATAACTAATTTTGGAAATTATTATAATAATTTTGTGTAAAAGCTTAGAAATGTATGTATTCTATTGTAAAACGAAGTCACCGTCTAGAAATAGTATTAGCAGAGCTTTGAATATAAGTAAGGATACTTACTTAAAGAATATATTGAGTGACCGAAACTACTAAAAATAATAGTCAAATGACTTTGTAGGAACTTTGGTATGATTTCTTCACCTTTTTCCAAAAATTAATTTTTTTTTTAGATACCACTATTATTTTAAACATTTTCTGTGGTTTTTAAATTTTTTTAATGCAAAAAGTTAAACGTGACTTACTTTGTATTTTATACTGGTTCTTTCAAATCATATCAGTTAATGCCTCATACACATTATCGACATCAAATTGCGACTTACCTAAAAAAATAAATTAAATATTGATAAAATATATATAAAAATATATAAATAAAAAATATCATTGAAGAAAATGGTATATACATGTATGTAGTCAAATAATGCTTTCATTTTTAAAGCTAGTTGCTAAAGTGTTTCTAGAATTTTCAAAACTTTCACTAACAAAATCGAAAAAAGTTCGCCAACAGCTTTTAGTCAAAATATTGAGCTCAACAAAGTTGCTTTCAAATTGTTTAAGGTTTGCCTAATCAAATTTATGATATACTCAAAGTACTTTGTCGATTCGTAAGGGTCTAATTATCTGTTATATAGGAATTGTTTAGGTAACACAACAGACCAGAGTTTTAAGCTGTTCAAGTGAGATGAGTCAGGATCGACCTCTTAAGGGGTTGTACAATATACAGTTAAAAAGCCGAAAAAAGCGATTTTTCCAAAATTTTCTCTAAGAAAAGTTTAAAATTCATTGATCCAAAAATATGTGCACATATTATGGTGAATTTTAGCTGTATTTTAAGACATAGTATTAGTAAAAATATATATTTGAAAAGGAACTACAGCTGATGTCTGGGAGCTCCTCTCAAAAAATAAGTTTTGCGGTGACCACAAGATCTCTGAACTGGATCCTCTGAAATTAAAATTAAAGTAATGTTAATTCCAGTCATTAATCAAAAGGATAAGCAAAATAAAATTTTTGGACAAAATACGGTTTCTAAAAATAATCGATTTTTGTCCAAAATTTTTGCCTTAAATTGTTTATAAAAAAAATATTTATCGGTGAGAAAAGATCTTTGTTTAAGTACTAAAAAATGTACGAGGGCTGCTATATATATTCTGGCCTAGGGCAACACTAAGTGTTGCCAGGTGCAATCTGACATTTACATTGGAAAGTTTGACATTTTTTAGCATAACATCACTCAGAACGTTTTGTCATTTAATCGTGAATTGTTTTATTTACAGGGAATTAAAAAATTCATCTCGTCCAAAAAATGGAATTAACTCGTGAACATTTTCGTGCGATCATTTTTCACAACTTTCGACGTGGATTATCACGACAAGAGTGCATCGATGAACTAAAATCTTTGTATGGCTATGAAGCACCATCCTATAGCACTGTGAAAAACTGGTACAACGAATTCAATCGTGGCCGACGCTCGCTCAAAGACGAATCCGTGAAGGTCGTCCAAAAACAGCCGTTGTGCCAGAAAACATCGATGCCGTACGTGAACTGATAATGCAAGACCGTCATGTAACATACCTTCAGATAGAGGCATGCCTATGCATTTCTCCCACCAGCATACATTCGATATTGCATGAACACCTGGCCGTAAAAAAGGTTTGTTCTCGTTGGATCCGGCACAATTTGACAATCGCTCAAAAAAAGGCTCGTGTGGATTGGTGTAAAGAAATGCTGAAAAAATACGATCGCGGTGCTTCAAAAGACGTTTATAAGATCGTCACAGGTGACGAATCATGGATCTATGCGTATGAGCCCGAAACAAAACAGCAATCGACAAAAAAAAAAAAAAAAATTTTTCGTTGATAAATATGCCTATTTACATTATTAGGCCAGAAATATATATAGCAACCTACGTAATATAATATGTACATAACCCCTTAAATTGTTTTAAAATTTGTGGCTAATCGTTTTTGAATAATGTTGGTCACCGACTTTGAAAACACGATTTTGAGAAAAACACGTTTAAAATTTTGAATGCACTGCCAATCACCCTGAAACGTCTGCTCAAATTTACTTGTAACTTAAACCCTAACAATATTATATACCTTTTTGATTGTATTATTAGAAAAACACCAAAAAAGTTAACAAAAAATGAAAAAATTGTTCGGTGATTGTAGCGTTACTTTGGATAAAAATCTATGCCATTAGGTTATCTTGTCGAATAAGACAGTTTTCCTTTTGATAAAGTGGTTGGTATGGCAGTTTTATGGGGAGAAAAGGTCGGGTGCTCAAAAACAGACGAACAAGTTCGCGTGCTTACAGACAGACAGGCGGACAACATTCGTTGTGTTTTTACGTGTATGCCTACGACTGCCTTACCCTAATGGCGCTTAAAAGCACATGCATCAAAACAATGCGTTGATTAGCTTCCCAAATAATAAAGACATTTTGTAAGCATTATCTTGTTCCAATTAATCAGGTGAAAGGAACACTTTTTCCCCCTTAGATGGGTTCTAGGCCGGCCTAAAACCTCTGCCGTCGACTGAACTGAATTTTCAATTCTACCTGCCCCTAAAAGGCTAAACCCAGTGAGCGGATTAGAGAGTTCTCCAAACGCAAACTGCTACCCGTGGTACCAGATTTAAGTCTCCGGACAGCCATTGTAGCTTTTGATACTACCAGTTGAGCCCCATCAAACTCAATGACTGATGAGATTTGGCACTTGAACTTCAAATGTCTTTTTATTAGAATGAAACTTATTCAAAGTCTATAATATCTTATCAAGCTGAGTATTATAGCACAATTTTTGACAAGGCTATGCTACTATTTCGAGGCAAGCCTAATAACAGAAATAGTGCATATTGGATTTTAGGCGCCTCTAACGATAGGCATATCTTACAGCGGAATCTTGAAAAGAATAGAATATAGGTTAGTAGTAGTCTGTTGAAATTGTTGAATTACCTTTCCTGCACAGAAACCACATGACACAACTACTCACCTCTTTGCCGAAGGTTTTCAATAGTAAAACCCGAAAACCATCGACTCGTTTGAATTGCATAAACCACCTCTGGCAGTTCGAATTCGTCGTGCTTTCTGTCTATTACTACTGCTTTTAATATGTAAAGAAATTTTATTTTTTAGTATACCGCAACCTTTTTCCATGGGTTAAATTAAGTTATACTGGGTGGCTGTCACGCTATACATAGACCTACAGCACTTTTCTAATAACTGATGAGGTTTAGTTTAATGGGTGCTGAAGTTTAAGTAATGCAGGACGTCACCATTTTTTGAGAAGCTTATTAGAGACTCTCTATGGTATATCTAATTCTGATATTTCATCCAGTCCTTTAAACTCCGAAGCTCTTAGATATCAATGCCGGATTCTAGATAAGGCCGCACAGAAGTAGAAAAGGTGTTCTAATATGTCTCTCATGCCAACATCCCTGCCCTTTTTACATGTATCATCCGTCCTTCGACATGCATGAGATGACAGTAAGTTGTGACCTGTGACTGGGCCAATAACCGTTCTGCAGTCTTTTTGGGAGTATGTATGTAAGTGAAAGGCTGGTTCGCTGAACTGTCTGTCGCAGTGTATCGTTTTTAGCAACTTTCATATTTCCCGAACTGGTTCGATAGCCATGCGGATGAAATTTTATGCGATTTTTGCTTTTAAACTGATATTTGACATTGATGACATGGGAGACCTTCACATACTCAGGACTCAATATTATTTATTTCTCTGCAAAGTTTTATTACTTACAGATATTTAAAGTCAGTCTAACTTTAAAACAACGCTGATGGCTGACAATCAGGAATATAACAAACTCGTGAGTGTAAAATTATGTTCAGACAAGAATGAGGAACTGGTGAGAAATATTTTGTAACGAGCATTGCTGAAATGTCGAGACTGACCATTAGAAGCTACATGATAGATTCGCTAAATAATCGATGAGAGCTTAAAACTTGAGAACCCAGTGTTTATTTGAGCATGAGCTCCATATCAACCCGAAAAAGTAGAGTGACTAGCACCTAGTAGAAGTGTAAGCATCAATATTTTACCATAAGTCCGAATTTATGATATTATCTATAAACAGTTTTCTACAAACCACCTTACCCACCTCGATAATTGGGACTTAAATAAAATCAAACACTAAAAAACACGAGCACATCACTCACAATATAATAAAAAATAATACCGCCCTTTCTTTTTAGACTTTTCCGAATCCCCTCAGGAGGATCATCTAAGTAAATTGTATCATTTATCGAACATCGACCGAGAACGCCATCAACATCAAATGGAAAATCGCAACAGCGTGGAATGTAAAAGTTCCCACAGCTATTCGCATTGAAGCGTCACATTTTGAATGAAATGCGCGCGCGTGTGCACTTTTGTGCAAATAAAAATGTCTGTCTAACATTTCATTTGTCAGTCGGCGGCCGGTCTGGTCTAGCCGGGTTCGGCTGTTGGTGCGCCTGCAGTTGCATGCCACTGACGGCGATTGAAGACATTCAAAACGTACCCCAAAGGCTTTGAAAATTCGCTATGTGCCATTACACACACACACATATGGTACATTCATACATACATACGAATATGCAGCTTTGGCGCGCTGCTTTGCTGCTCAAGTGACGGAGTAAGTGCGCAGCGAAGACTTTGTGGCAATAGTGGCACGGCATTGCCAAACTTCAAAATGTGTCTGCAACAATTCATTCACGTTGCAGACATCAACGTGGCACAACAACAAGAAAGGAAGAACAACAACAGCAACCACAATAATGCAGTGCAATGCGGCGTGTTGTATGTGAGGGAGACACGTCTAGCACTTTGCCATGAGCAGAAGGTATCTGTTGCAACATTTATTTTGTGCGAGTATACAAAAGTCGGCCGCGGCGCTTTGGTTGTCTGACGTGGGTATCACTGCTTATCTCCTTACACCGGCTTCGCGTCGTCCAAATTGCACTCGCACTGAAACCGACTGACTTTTCTAACCTTCTGGCTGTCTGTCTTTTTGTCTGTCTGTTTGTCTTGAAGGCTGTTCCTGCTAAGAGCGCGACTTTGTAAATGTATCTTGTACTACTTTTCTTTATTTCTCATATCCATTTGTAAACAAAATTTATGTTGATACCATCAAATACAACTTTGCGTCTACACACACGCATACACATACCGGCATATGTGTACGTGTAGGCAGTGTGAGTGGGCTCGAAAGCAGCACGAATTCGCAAATAGTTGAGAAATGAGAAAAAGTTGGCAAAAGAAATTGCATTGCAGGCATTGACATTGAGTTGTCGCTCATGTACAATGGCAATAAACTGCCAAGTCAAAGGTGCCTTGCCATACTCCTGAAAAGCCTAAGTTTTGGTCTTGAATGTGGTGTGTGTGACCTGTTTGTATTGTCGGCAGGCGTGCACTAGTGATTATCAGCAAAGATAAAATATACAAATTATTAAGCTTATTATAGTTAAAAATTCAAGTTTCTCAGTTTTTGGAACATTTATATAAAATTTTGCACACGACTTTTTCTATCCAACAGCTCCTCATTTGTTGGAACCGTCGACATCGAACCACTACAGCATTAAGCTTCCATACAAAGTGAGCTATTGGAATCAAGTATTAGTATCCAAGGCGACGATAAAATCTCCGAACTTATTACTGACCTAAGAAACTCTAGATAAAATGTATTGATGTATTTACTCTACTAAGATAGAGATAAAAGAAAGGTCGCGAAGTGTTTACCTCTCATTTTCAATACCTTCCATTCCTTCCACAAATAAGTTTCAAGTATGGATGGAAGGTTAAACATTCTATTCTTCACAATCTATATCGTCCCCATCAAAGTATTTCCCTTTGGCCCCAATACAATTGTGCCAACGTTTTTTTCAATCCTTGAAGAAATTGTTTAATGTCTTCAATTAACTCAAAATGGTTTCCCCGGAGCGGTCGTTTCAGTTTGATGAATAGCCAGATTTCACACGGAGCTAATTCAGGCGAATACGGTGGTTGCGGCACGATGTTGGTTGAAAATTTTGGGAAAAAGTAACGAAGAATCAATGCAGTATGCGACGGTGCGTTATCATGGTGTAAAAACCAAAAGTTGTTGGTCCATAATTCCGGCCTCTTTTTACGAACAGCTTCACGCAAACGCATAACACACCTCGAGAATCGAATAAAGTTGTCAATATAACCTTGATTTTTGAACTGTTTCTCGTGGGTCACATTTACCATGATATTCGATCGATTGATCATCTGTTTCTGGGTCGAAAGCATAGATCCAAGACTCATCGCCAGTAATAATACGTTCTCGGCTCTCTTTGAATTATTTGTACACATCAATAACTCTTGCCCACGCCAATTATCACCGAAGACCCTTTCCAATCCTCTGAAGATTTCGGAACCAGACATTCTATTTTGCACACCAAATTTAATGGAACTTCTTTGCAGAATTATTTCACTCATCGTAAAAATAGCCGAAAACATTTTTTGTACTTCAGAAAGACAAGCACATACTAAACATTTTTTATTTTGATGTGACATTTGACACAGATGTCTCAGACAGACAAACGAACTCAGAAAAAAAATATTTCGACGATTCGATTTTGGCGCGAAATTCAAATTAAAAAGTCTTGTTTTTTGTTCAGGACTTTTTCTTTACCGTTACTCACTTAAGTAATTAATGTATTCAAAAAATCTAAAGAGTTCTTACAACTGATTCGTAATTTATTAAAGCTGCCATTTTATGGTAATGGAAGAGTTTTCAATACTCGGATTCGAGAAGTTATTTATGGACTCGTAATATGTCTAGATATCTACCTGTCTGTTCGTATGTTGGTGGTCCAGTTTCTGTCATGCCAAAATAGTTGTGATTGCTTTATACCTAGCGTCCATAAACCAAATATGAGAATCTCCGGTTTTGTATCTAATTTTTTACCGTATATTTATTTAATAAGTGAGGTGTCTTAACGAAATATTGTGAACATGAGTTCTTAAATAAAACGTGATCATTAACATACTTTAGCTCCCATACACCTACAATGAAAATGTCAGGTTGACCGAAGTAACGTCTAATTTACGATATGTTCCAACGAAAATCTTCTTCTTTATTGGCGAGTTTACAACAGCAAGGCTGTTTTCCTTCTTTCATTGGGGGTGTTTTATACGTGACGGGTCCCAAAGCCAGCGCACAATCCTGGGGAGGGATGTTACGCCTTTTCACTTTAACTCGTACTTGGTTTAAAGTCGGAAGTCGTGAGCTTGATGTAAAATAATCGCTTCTGGTCATTCCCAAGTTCCTATTCTACCCAATACCGCCTATTTTCGAAATTCTCTAGAATTGAACTTAAATGCCTTTCCCAATGTTGCCTTACTTTCCAGAGAAGAATGGGGAAAAGGGTGAGCGGAACAGGCACTCAGGGATATATATAATATATTAAGGATGGGTC
Source organism: Bactrocera neohumeralis (assembly GCF_024586455.1). NCBI lineage: Eukaryota > Metazoa > Arthropoda > Insecta > Diptera > Tephritidae > Bactrocera > Bactrocera neohumeralis. The sequence continues at coordinate 22,099,726 of NC_065921.1, forward strand.
TAAACTAGATAATCGAATGGAATATGGTGTCTTTTCACCAAAATTTGGTACCAAAATCGTTTACCGTCTATCAGATCACTGCAGTGTCTTCTAAACGGAGATCACAATAGTTAAAGAAATACTTATTGTTCTGACAGGGACTGTGTTGACAACAAGGAATATACATATATATAGAGATTGTGCAGCGGCTTTTTCTAAAGTATCTTAAGTTTTCGTGAAACATAGTGAAAGAATGTCCTGATTTCTTAGTGGATCTAACATTCTATTTCACAGCACACCTACAACCAGTTCTAGGCCACGTGATATTTATATTCCTGGTAATTGTGAACTAGTAAGAGTACAAGCCACGCTACAATTAGACCCGGAAAGAAGGGAGACAGATTGACCTCTGGCTACTTCCAGATATTTCATTGACAAACATGTTATAATACAGCTGAGTCCTGACTTCCTCACTAAAACATGTCATCATTGGAATATGGACCACCCATGCCGACTATTAAAAATCCAAAGGAATGGCGTAAGAACTCTTGTAGGAGTCTAACAGGTTACTGTCTAATTGGCAGACATGCCAACAGATTACCATACAATGATTATTGTACATGCTATCATGGAGTAGAAGGAGAAGCGATTATAAGTGAAAAGCTATGTAACGGATGATCCAAGTGGAGCTACTTCTTTCAGTAGACTTTCTTTAACAGATCTCGCGTGAATCGTGTCAAGCCGTCATGTTATTTTTGTTCAGTGTTGTTTGCTTTTCATCGTGGAAAGACTTTCGACTGACGTATGGAATGACTTGGCGCATTTTACGTCGAGATCTTAAATTTAATTGGGCCCAATGTTTTTAACCCAAATTTTGATCAGGGATGAGGCCAAATTCCGCCTCTATGGGTTTATAAACAAGCCAAATTTCCGCATATTGGACGAAGAGCAACCTAAATAGATTTAAGTGCATTTTTTTCTAGAAAAAAGCACTGTCTGGCGTGGTTTGTGGGCCGGTGGAATCATCGCTTCATATTTCTTCAAAAATGATGCCGGTAAAAACGTAACTGTCAATGGCGACCGTTATTGGGGAATGACAACCGATAATTTGATACCTGAAATTGAAGCTCGTGATCTCGGCGCCATTTTGTTGAAACGAACAACCCACACACCACATTAATCAATGGATATATTGAGACAACGTTTTGGGCCGGTGGATTGACCACCAAAATCGTGAGATATCATACCGTTAGACTTCTTCCTGTGGGGATGTGTAAAGTCTAAGATCGATGCGGACAATCAGGCCTTGGAGCAAAACATCACGTGTCTGAGTCGAAATGCTCGAACGAATCATCGAAAAATGGACTCAAGGAATGGACAATTTAAGACGTAGTCGCAGCCTACATTTGAAAGAGATAATCTTCAAACAATAAATGCCAAAGAATGTTCCGTCGAATGAAAGAATTAAATTTGAAGTGTATGTGTTTTTACTTAAAAAAAAAAATAGGGGATCCCGTAATGGAACACTTTTTACATAATAGCGAAGTTATGAACATCTTAAAATCACTTCAATGGATTACAGAGTGTAATAATAAAATAGTTATTAAGTCTTTTTTCAAGTAGTTTATCTAGTTTGAACAATATTGACAACTACGAACTCAACTTCTAGAACCCGCAATAACATTGAAACTGCGCACGCTAAACTTACATATTACTTGCTTTTGAAAGCATGACTGTAGAATTATAACGGTATGTAAACATGCTGTTAACGTAACATCACCGCCAACCACAAAAGAGCGTGAATTAAGAGAAACGCGGTAAACACAAAAACTTGCGCAGACGCAGTGCAATATAAACAGAGCCAAAATACAAGTGTAAACACAACGAAGTCGCACGAAGGGCAGACACTAAAAGCCGGTTGAATGGCAAACTCTTCCCAGTATTTGAGTACATAACTACAAGCAGCGAAATGAGCGAAAACTTGTTGTAATGAAATGATGCATTTACAACAACAACATCATTGCTGCCTAAACAACGCTCTTGCAACGAGCAGGTGATTTTGCCACTTTGCCGGCGAAATAAGGTAAGATATCGGCTTCGTACGACGTTTTCCTCGCAGTCGCAATACAAGAAGTAGTCGGTAGTTCTCTGCAAAAAGCAGCTAAATACTTTTCAAGCCGGTTAGCTGCCCACCGAAGCGGCGAGCATTAGTGTAGCTGGCAGACGGCGAAAGGTGGCAAAGGTATTGGGTATTAGGTGTCATTCAAATTTGGCGAATGCCAACGAACCAACGAAGGTGCACAAGCCGCCGAGTGCCAACGACGAGTGTCGAAGTGGCAAACGGCGGCGACAGCGGCAAAGCTTGTCTGCATAGATTTAGTGGCGAGCGAGCGCAAGTGTGGCGACCGCATTGAGCGAATTTCGTTGCACTTTTGGGAGGGCAAAACCAGAAAAACCGCTCGCATGCCATTCGATTTCCTGGTACAAGGCGAGCGCTCGTTTATTTATGTGAGGAGTATATGCATGTGTGCTTATGAATTGCTGGCTGCAATGTATGGATGCCGGTGGCGTCGCTGCTGCAACAGTGGCTGCTGTGTGAACTTGCCAAACTGGCTGCTGCCGGCGCTGCCACTGCTGCTGCTACAGTAGGGTCCCTCTGCACTGCCGCGGCCGTCGAAGACGCCAACCAACATCGCCACCTACTGGCTTTGGTTAGACCAGCGTTTGCGTTGACTTGACTTGGTGGACTGGTTGGTTCGTCGTTTGCTTGCCTGTTTGAATGGTTGGCCATGTTCGTGCGTTCGCCTGCTGCCAGAACACAAACAGTTTGTGCGGCAATTGCGAAATGGACGGTTCGTTGTTGCGGATAAACGTGTAATGGCGCGAGTTGCATTTTTTCGGCGAGTTTATGTGAAGTGCGCTAATGGCATATTATTCCAAAATATTTATTGTTCATAATTTATGAAAAAAATTAATACGTTCAACTGTTTGAAACGGCGAATTGCGAAAAAATTGCAAATGATATCTGCTCTTTGAACAGCAATTTCGGCTTGCTGTGAAGTTATGTTTGAGCATTGCCAGTAGAAGACGAAGTTTATGAGCTGGCGTGCGAGGCAGAAGAAATTCAAAGCTGTTTGGCAAGTTCTGCGCCATAAAACTGCACACAAAGCATATGATATACGTTATATAAAATACAGTTGCAAATGGCAGGATTGAAATAAACTACAAAATTTTCCAGAAAATATAAACGAAAGTTTTCATAAAAAAATTTTTAACAAAAAAAAAAAAATTAAAAAATGTTTAAATTTATTAAATAAAATTTTAAATAAAAAATTTCAAAAATTTTCCAAAGAAATATTTGTGAGACGTTTAATTTTTTTGTGTGTGAAAATTAAAAAAAGGAAATCAAAATAAGACTTAATTCGAGTCTACATCAAATCACTTGGCAGCAACTATTGTAAAATCGGCTTACAGCATCAATCATCTCAATAGCTGTTACATTCAAAAGGTTAATTTTACAGCAAATTACAACATACTTTTATATTAAGCGCTAACAAGCAACGCCTACCTCTTTATCATATATATTCTTAATCTACATACCATTTCACTTAACAAGCAAAATTATGAACGCCTAGACGTTTTTACCAACAGTGACCCCAAATACCTCACACCATTACACAAAAACACAGGCAAATACAATATGAACCTTTCGCGCAATCCATCTACTTCGCTGCTATGATTTTTTCTTACATCCTTTAATATACATATACATATATGTATATGTAGGAGTTGCTGATTTGTCAGCACTTTTTAAGGTTTAGTTAACATTTTCCGGCTCTTCAATGATTGCTTTTATTAACGCTTACCTTTGCTGTTTGCATTTCGCAACTACCTTCGATTCCTCGCTTGGTCTTATAGGCCTTGCATTTACTTACATTTATTTTGATACATATAAATACATACATACCAGCATTTGTAGATACTTTCCATGCCAGTTAGCGTTCTACCCACTCAAGCTCCAACTCGTTGCCAACTTTTTGCACGCTTCCATAGTCCAGCCACACTCACAAACATATAACCCTTGCTTGACTAGCAAGGTAACTTATTGCCGGTCTGGTTGTTCGCTGGTTACTGGCTGGTTGACCGGCTGATTGTCGTTACCGTGGTTACGACAGAGTTGAAACGATTTAATAAATGTTGTTAACCCTTGAGTGCTTGGTTATATGAAACAATTTCAAAGTATACCCAACGTTTGCGAATAAATTGAAGGTCAAAAGTTTCAGTTATCTTTCAGTTATGATTTTGAATACTACATAACCGATTTTATTGAAATTTTATTTTAGTACCAGAAAACTAAGCGACATAACTATTAGAAACTATGAAATGGCAAATAATAAATATTGGAATGGTTCAAACTATTTTAACTAAAAGATTAATTAGCTGAGAATAAAACAGTTCGGCCTGGGGGGCATAGGTGAGATCTGAGATCAATGGTAACAATTCGTTTGTGAGCATTGTCTATGACAGCTAAGGTAAAAACAAACGTTTTTCAAAAACGAGTACATACATACATTCATATTTATCAATATTTAATTTGGGGTCTTCAAAGTAATCCCCACTAAAGGTAATACACTTATCTCAACGATTTTTCTTCGAAACATTTTTCATAAGCACTTTTTGGGATGGCCTTCAGCTCCTTCATGGAATTTTGCTTTATCTCTTCGATCGACTGAAAACTGGTTAAGTTCCGATGATTGTTGACTTATTTGCAAGTCAAAACCTTAAAGATATGCCTCAACGGCACTTATAATGCTCTCCATGAATGTGGGATCGGAATGCGCACAATTAAGTATGTTCAAAGAGACCTGTTTATGGTACACTTTTTTAAGAAAATTTAGCTTTATCGAGACGAATCGAGCAAGAATGCGTTTCATACCCAAAATATCTAACAAAATCATTCAAACGGACTCGCGAGAGTTGTCGAGCTCTCCTGCCATTTCTTTAATACTTGCCTGATTTTCAAGTACCATTTACTTCACTTTTTTATTATTTTCATCAGTTGAAGAGGTCGAAGATGTTCCAGAGCAAGGCATGTCTACAACGATCTCTCGACCGTCTTTGAAGGCATTGCACCACTCGTAGACTTGTGTTTTTGATAAAACTGAATCACCGTAAGCCCTTTCCAACATTCGCAACAATTTCGCACACAAAATTTGAAAAAATTCTTTTTTCGATATTTTTATCCATTGTGAAAAACGTAACGCACTACTGAGGTGTACCGACTGAAGCAGCTGGTTGCCAGATCCTGCTCTTATTTGGTATAGTAATTAAGGACAGTCCTGCCAACGACATACATTTCTTAAATATCAGTTACCCGGGGAATTTAAATTACAATTTCTTCGTACCTTTTTGTCACAATATATATTCAGCCAAATATATTTAAAGAACAGAGTGATTAAACTACACGAATTTTAGAAAGTAATTTTTATTCAACATCAAACCAATATAAACGATATTGATTATCTTTTATATTAATTTACGACAATAATTGTAGAAAAACTTATTCACGTCAGAAAACTAAGTTGAAATGTAATCGAAACCGAATTTATCAGCTTGAATTTGAATACAATTTCTATGTATTGTGGAAAGACACAGCATTCTCCAAATGGCCTAATTTTTTGTAGTTCACCTCGATACAATAAAACCGCAAATTTTTTCCCGATGTTATGATTTTCAAAACGTTAATTTGTTTTCTATAAACGGTATCGCAAAATTAAAAAGGCTGAAATTAAATAAAAGTGTTGATAACCCTAAAAAAAACGAATCGAGAGCTGATTGTTAGACTTAATAAAAATGCAGCGTTGATAGAACAACGTGTCTTCCTTATTGAACAATATTTCAAATATATTGAAAACTTGGCGGCCGCAGATCGAAAATTTCATACCAAATATGGTCGATCTAGTGTTTTAACATTCTTAAGAGTGAAGAGATTTTGAATTGACGACAAACGTAAATCTTGCGTTAATTTTTGAACACCTTGTTTAAAGAAAAAATAAGAAAATAACTTTAACTTCCGTTGTAGCTTTACAAAAATATAGTTTCCAAATAAGAAATTGATTTTCATCGGTTAATTTTTATGACAGCTACATATGCATATAGTATATTAACAATTTTGCCGTTGCCGTGTACAATAATCTATTCCAAATTTCGTGAAAATATCCTGTCAAATCAAAGAGTTTTCCATACCAAGGTCGAGGTAGGAAAATACTTTTCCAAAATTTTCTATCTATATTTCAAAAGCATTTATACTGATAGACGGCAGATGGACATGGCTAAATCGACTTAGCTCATCATGCTAATCATTTATATATATTTTTTATAGAGTGTCTGATATTTACTTTTTGGTGTTACAGACTTCGTTACAAACTTGTTTTAATTTTTGAAATTCAAAAATGCAAATAAAATACATCTTTGTTAAAAAACTTTTATGGATAATATCGAAACTATTCGTAGGTAGGTAGAGGGACTGTCTGACGACGCACCTAGGCATTCAAAAGACCCATTGTGAAACCACCGGAACTATGATTTTCTCCTTCTTTTATATCTTCGTTTTATATCCCCGTACTTCTGATAAATTTCATCAGTACAAACAGTTTTATCTGTGAAACCTCCAGAAAATCGTTATGTAGTTCTCGACCGATAGTTGCGATTCTTTTGTTATATAAAGCTCCGCATTCGCATAGAAGATGACAATAATTTTCGTTTTCTACACTGACACTACTGACAGCTTCTAAAATAGTCAATATATGACAATTAGACGGTGAAACCCTTGTTTAGATTGATATAATTTTCGAATCTTAAGTTTAAGAATATTTACAAATGATTTCCAAAACACGATTTCGGGCGGCAAAAATGAAAGTGATTCACTCAGGAACTCAGAAGAATTTTCATTTCATAATTTACACTGTTTTTGCTCTTGAATTAAAAGTATTATATTTGAATCAAATAATAATAAATGTCTGACTCTTTCTCTTTAAACGTTATAAAAAATAATTTTATTCATTTTAATAGGCTTCTTAATATTGTGAGCTTATTCTTTAATTTTTTGACGTAATTGAATCTCCAAACTTTTCTCGCAATAATTCGGTTGTTGCACGTGCTGTGTGGCACGTTGCCCCGTCTTGTTGAAACCAAATGTATTCCGATTGTGGCCATAAAAAGTTAGTTACCTTCGATCTAAACCACTCTCCATTGACAGTAACGGTGTCACCACGGTTGTTCAAAGTGAACCTCGGAGAAGATGATATTCTCAAAAAAGATTGTTATCGTTTTCAAGTTGTTCCAAGGAAAACCAACAAATTCGCGACGTTTACGTCCAATGGCTTCAGTTCTTGCGTGAAAACAGTTTTGTGTGAATGCAAGCCGAAATCCTTTCTCAAAATTTGCCAGGTTGTGGTTTGAGACAGTCCCTATTCTTGAGAACGTCTTTGAATCGACAAATTGCGCTCTTTAACAGCACTTACCTGAACGGCAGGAATATTTTCAATACTTCGAACGAATGTTTATATCTTATTGGTACTTGAACATTATGTATGGAAAATTTACGCTGGAAATTTTCAACAATTCGACGAATAGCCAGCACAGGTGGTTGATTACTACGTTAAAAACGTTTAAAAAACTATTTATGATGAAGATTCTTAAGGACTTGTATACAGTATACCTATATTTATTTCATTTTAAAAAATCTTAATCAAGTTAAGTTTTATGGTCTAAGAAAAATACATACACTTAACCACTTTCAAAATGAGAGATTAGAGACCATTATCTTTTGTCAAGATTGCAGAAAACAGTGTGTTTGGTCACATGTTGACTGGTTGACGCAGTGTCGATTACAAGTGCACTTAAGCAATTCGCAAGCCTGATTAATGATACTCGATGGCGAGTGCCAAGCATGTTACAGGGATGATTTATGAGTTGTGTAGTGATCTCATAAGCTTCACAAAACGCAAAGAAAATTGAAATAATCCATGACAGGCCGTGGGGTTATCAGCGATTGTAAGGAAAAGAGATTGTCGTTACACATATTGGTTGTGTTCAAAAGGGTTGTAAGAGCGACACGACAAAACCGTGAAGGTGGTGAACCGATTGGAGATCATTAATCAAATATGAGCGTATTCAGTCGTCATTATGGGTTAAAGTTTGTATCTTTGCAGTATTCTAAGCATTCATTAATGAAAGAGTTGAATGTTGTGGTAAAGCTGCAATTATTGGTTTTACTGTTACAAAATAAATAAAGAAAGCTGGAAAAGTAGTTTACCAAAACCAGCAAGAGAAGATGAGTCACAATAGTTTTGAAAACTTAAGACCAGATGGAAACTATTTTTTAAGAGATTAACCTATCTTAGGACTTCTTCTATTCCCGACTTCCGACTATTAATAGCCAACAGAAATCCCCGATGTAACCAAAAAGAATTAACTTATTTTGTTTATAACAAAAATTCGGAACTAAATATTCAGAGAGTCCTCTTTGGAATATACCTGTAGATTACTAACCGCACTAAAAGCGAAGGGTTGCACCGAAACTATAAAGCCCTTAGAAAATGCAAAATATTCCTACAAGAACTTTTATCTTTTCTTTGTATCATTTTATCATTGCTTTGGATCATGCCGAATTTCGTGAGATATCTCGTCAAAAAAAAGTTTTTTCCAGCATTTGAATTCGATCATTCAGTTTGTATGGCAGCACCAACATATGAATAGCTTCTAGGTAAGAAAGGGACGGGTGCAAAATTTCATATTGATATCTCAAAAACTGAGGCATTAGTTCGCGACTTAGCTCATCACACTGATCATCTATGTTTGGACATATGTATATACTTTATAGGATCTCTGATGTTTTCTTCTGGATGTTATAGACATCATGGTATAATTAGGGTATACCATAATAATATTGGCTGAGACAGAACTGGCTAAGACCTCAGTCGGCTTTACAGAGATCCATCAACATCAAGACTCAACTGCCTAATCCATTCTAGTTTCTGGAATCTCTCTAAAAACACTATGAAGTCTTAATTATTTTTAAAGAGCTGTCACTGCGTTATTTTTTGTTTTTTTCCAAAGAAGTGTTTGACAAGTTTTCAGGACCATCTCAAAATTAAGTCCGTTCCTTCAATTACTTCATTGTCTTACGAGTTCTTTTGCTACGCATTCTTTCTCTAATATTTGGAAGGTTTCAGACAGACATTTTCTCACATCAGGCAACTTAACATAAAATGCATTTTTATTAAAATAACAAAAAATACTAAAAAGAACCAAACTTGAAGGAAGCCCTGCCTGCATCGAATTACATTATTATTCTCTATTCTTCCTCATACCGAAATAATTATCCAGTCTTGTCTTCGCTGAAATGCAGCTGCCGCACATTTTTTCCTCGACTCCGACTCGCTTTATACACTTGTTTGGCATAATCCGTTTACAAAATATTAAAAATAAACTACAACAAACATATTTACAAGTTCCAAGCAATCGCTAGGGACTGGAGCCGTCGAGCAAAAAATTTCACCAACACTTTTGTGGCGCGTTTTTTGCTGGCGATTTTCGGTTGTCGTCAACATTTTGCATATTTCTCATTTCAAGTCGCCAAACTGAAGTTGCCCCAACTGACCAAGCAGCCGACAACAAGCCGCAGAAGCAGAAGGCAGTCGAAGCGAGACACTAACAAAAACAAGAGACGCTTGCACCGACTACAGCTTGTTATGCGGCATGTTGCACGTTGCTTGCTTGGTGCACAAACACCGCATACGCGTTGTGCTGCGAGTGTGTGCTTGTATGAAATGAGCTGAAAGCCGGTTGCGACCAAAAGGACCACATTAAGAATTTGAACTGAGGTAAATAAATGGCAGCAAGCCGGCGGACTCTGCGGAGTAGATGAGGCAACATTATGATGTGCGGCGCAGAGTTTATAATATTTTTTGTGTACACTTAATATACATATGTGTGAGTGTGTTGCGTTTGTGTGTGAGAAACAGCAAAGAACAAGTTGAAAAGCAAGCGGCTCCAAATTTGGAGTAACAGCAAAGAGAGTGCTTAAAAAGCAGCTGCGACAACGCTCCACTCGAGAGACGAACAAAGGAGGAATGAACAACGTTTTGCGGTTACAATGTAGGGAATGCAAACCTACATACTTACATATATTCGTACGTACATATGTAGATACACATGTTTGTGAGGCCATTTTGTAGGAGGCGCTGTGAAAGCGACGAGCAGGGGCAACAGTGAATAACCAGAAAGTCGCCAAAGAACTTTCCACATGCTTACTTATGCACTTACATACAGGAAAATATACACACACAGGCATACATACACACACAGGCTTACATAAACACACAGGCATACATATGCACATGTATAAATCAAAGCCAACATACACTCATAAAAGGCTTGTAAGCTCGGATGAGTGCCACATCCACTGCATGGACTTTAGGCGGCACTTACTTCGTTTGCTGGCACTGCTTTTTCGCAGAGATGGAGTCATCTTTTCGGCCACATTTCAACGCTTTTTTCGTCCACTTCGGCGGCGTTCACTTTGCATGGCATTTCTGACGTTGCTGGAGTTGTTGCTAATTTTTTGGTTGTTTGTTGATATTTTCTGCGACTTTTTTTTGCATATTTTCTGGCTTGTATTGTTGTTGCTTCTATGGTGAGTTGTGAGTGCAAAAACTTAACGAAATTTCTTCGCACATAAACGCTATGGTTGGAGCGGAATTAAATACGAAGGCAGCAACATACAAGAATTATTCAAAAACGGGACAAGGCTCCCCCAAAACTATTTACTTTGGTAATGAAGTTATAAGATTACTGGAAAAAAATTTAGTTCTGTGTACTCATAGGATACCCTACAAAAGTGTTCTGAATAGTTTATTGAGATATCAATTCTCTCCTCCACATTGAATTTCCACATCAGTTTACTATCAAAAATTACTCCCAGGTACTAGGTTTGTTATGTTTCTTAATAGTTAACTCAACCCTGTTGAGCTTCGGGGGTTTCTATGTCGGGATTTTATACTTCCTTGTAAAGATATAACACTCTTAGATCCGTCTTATCGGAATTTATTTCTAGGTTTGCCGATATCGCCCAATGGTGTATGATCTTTAGAACGTGGTCCATCATATTACTGATGGTTTCTGGGAACTTCACTAGTATAGCAATGTCGTCTGCATAGGTTTATGTGCTTTCCTTTCAAATTTTTTGAGAAGCTCATTTGCTACAAGTAACCATAGGAGTCATGGCAGCACATCCCCTGGGGAGTTTCTGTCTGAGCAATCTGGTTCCTGCCATCTGCATCTTCGACGTGGTACAGGGGCTAATCGCAACGGATTTCATTCCCTCTCAACCGATGTCAGTGGTTCTGTACAGCACTACGCAGAAGGTTTGCCATGCGTACGATGACTAAGAGCTGCCACCACTTAATCCAGGGGGTTATGCGACTTCCTTGTCCGTTTGGACCTTTGTTTTCTCATTGACATAGACCAGACCCGAAACAAAGCATACTTAAATAAAAACTGTCTGATACAGTACGTTTTGCAATTTCCGCCAAGAACACTCATCAAATGTTGGATCCGTGCAGGTAAAAAAGTGGTTCAAGAGGTTTTTGACGTCCCGTTTGATTTGAGCTGAAGGCTCTCCCATCCAGAAAATTCTTCAGCGATCGAAACACGTAAGAGTCCAAAGGTGCCAAGTGTAGAGAATATGGTCGGTGTGTTAGCAAATCCCATTCCATTTCTTGGCGAGTAATCATCCTTGTAAGATGTCTCGCATTACCCTTTGTAACACCGCACCTAATCTATAGATCAATTTTTGCCCTTTCTGTTTGAGTGCATAACTCAATTTGTCCAGCAGATTAGAATACACTTAAGAACTCATAATGGGACAACAGCTCAAATAAACGATAGTTTTGAAATACCACTAAACAAACAACATAACCTTGTTTGTTGGTGACTATCGACCTGTCGAAGTGGTTTAAGCTGGTCATCATGATCTCTTTCGCTTTATACTTTGACGATTGTTAAATAAATCACAGTCGTTAATGCGACTATGCAAATTTCGTTGTATAAGACATGACTAACCCAGATTTCAAGCTTCGAAATTAACCCCTCTTCTTTTCCGTCACATAATTTTTACCTTGCTTGAACTTAATTTTTGCACTTTTGAAGTATAATAAAATATGCCGAAAATGCTGTTTCCAATATTCCATTTTTGATACAGCACCAAAATAAACTTTTCCAAAAATATTTAAGATTTTTTGTTTAAACAAGCCTTACTATATCAACTGTTTAAATAATGGTTAAGCGGTTAAGTGTGAAGTTGGCTGTGAAAAAATTCAATAAAATCTGCTGTTGTCATCAAACGAAATTATTTAGTAACGACCTAACGCTTAGTCTATAAATCTGATCTCATTAATGAGCATACTTCAAACTTAACCCCTTTTTTGGAAATTTGCTCGAAATAATGGTTGTTCAACATCTTGAGATGTCGGATAAAAACAAACCCTTTTTTAGCTCTGAGAATTTTACATCTGAAACTAGAGACTTATTTACTTAAAAAGTGTCAGAAGACAGGACTGATTATGGTTGTGTTAATAAATCATCATTAGAATCTTGTCAGCTTATATAAAAACAACATATAACGACTAACTGAAATCATAATCGTACATATTAACATACATATATCGATTTTTTAATATCCACAAATGAATGGTGGTATATAGTATAAGCATAAATTAGCTTCACCTGAACAACGACGTAGCGGTGAAACCAAAAATCAACAAAATATACACAAAAAAATACTTCTCTCCTACTCAAATAATGTATTCGACCGCTGGATAGTCTTTATAATATTTAATGATGCAATTTTCACCTACATTCTTACCGAGCACCGCCTACAAGCACAATATTCAAGCAAAGAAACACATACAGTTATGTCGCTAAGTACACGTGCATGAGTTTATGGCAGGCCTTTGAGCCGATTCAATAAAAAATACATTAGTATAATAGAGCAATATGGAGAAGGTAAAAAATAATGCATAGTTAATAACCCAAAAAGCTGAAAACTACACAACACAGTGTTGAAAATGGCGTAACGGAAATTTTAACTATCCCCACGGTCGGTGACCGAATTCGGATCAAACAGTTATTACACGAAATTAAGTAATTTGAGTCATTATTTTGAAATTAGTCAGCGCTCACACCACAAGTCTTCACAAATATCAATACATATCGTGCATAACGCTGCATAGGAAAGTAGTAAGAGAAACGCCAAGGTGTAACATGCATAAATACTTATGCAGACCTAAACACAAGCGGTGCCATACCTATTAATGATATGGGCGATTATTAGACTAAAAATTCGTGAGGGCGGACAAAGCGTCAATTTTCACCTTTAATTCTTTATTTAATGATTCTACGTATTGATTATATTTTTGGATATAAAAGGACTTTTCAGTTGGAGAGCCAAAGATTTGAACAGCAGAAAGCACGTCATAGAATTAATGACTATGTACTATATACATACATATTTATTTATGGATATTTAGACACCATTGTTAATCATTTACTTTGAATGATAGCTACATGCTATAGTTGCGCGACCCAAACAAAGCGAAAATATCTCATCAAATAAAAAAGTTTTACTTACAAGAACTTGATTTTGATCATTG